>NC_050572.1:16847533-17042533 GCF_013265735.2 Oncorhynchus mykiss
CATAATACTGGCTGATATGGAAGGAATGAGACCAAGGGAATCCAATGTTATAAACACCAAAGAGGCACAATGGTAAATGTTTTATGAATTTATCTGTGACCATAAAAGGGCATATGGTTGGTTTCTGATTGATGAGCTCCCTGCACTCATCAGTCATTAGTCAATGGGATGGCATATTTCGTTGACCATATCAAGCAATCGGTCTCACACAATTTAACATGGTATATAGGAATGTGACATTTATTTAATATCATAACAAATCAAATCACAAAATGAAATGCTGTATTGACTTTTAAAATGTTTCATACCTTAAAAGCCCACACCCATCCCTCCCAAATAGACTAATGTTGTTGACACATATTCTAGATTTCTGTTTCAGCATGTGGAATATGTTGATTGAAGACATTCTCGCAAAGCTTATGTAGAAAACATTGCTTAGCCTACAATTTTCCCTTCCCGTACCATACTGTATATCCACTTTCCCTCTCAGTCATTTGGGCAGATTTCTAAGTATAATCAGGAGCATATCATTTTACATGTGAATCAAAGTAGCCAGTTGAGTATTAAACATTGTGTCTAAAGTAGCACTTTTGCCCCTCATGGGGTGTGTAAAGGAGATGTGATTGGGACTGGGGAGACTGTGGCTGTTGTCAATGTACTGAAAGTCTAACGTAGTCAGCCACCAGGCTAAATTAGAATCAGTGTGGTATTATCCAAGCACCACAACGTGTCCACTCAGATGATTTAATAGTGAGAAGAGAACTGCCATGATACAACCTGGAACCATTTCCCTTATACATTGTTTTAGCATATTGATGAAGAAGATCATTAGCAATCAATGATGTCATTCCGTAGGCTACTTATATCAAATCCATTCTTGTAGAGAATCAGTCAGGCTACGTCCCAAATGGCACCCTATTCCCTACAAAGCGCACTAACATTGACCAGAGAAGGGGCAGAAAGTACCCAGGCGGCTATTGTGGCTAAATCCGGATGTGATGCCTTGTTGAATAGATTAGTTCTGTTAATGTAATCATGTTTAAGGAAATGTATTACCCTCTGCCAGTCTGTCGGTCTGTCTGAACAGGCATTGATTTGAGACGGGATGATGGGCTGAAGGGGCGATGTGCACATATATGACGGGACACTGTCAGAAACAGACACAAGCACACAATTGGAGCTCAGTTGCATACGTCTGGTTGCTCTATCTGTGAGATTGGGGAGTGATACATCAGCTGTCTGATCAGTGATGAGTGGAGCGGCAAATATGCCAGACTAACAGGAAAGCAGAGAACCAGGAGGGAGATCAAATTAAAATGAAAGTTAAACCTCGTTGCTCATGCCCTGAAATGGCACACACACACACAGAAAGCGTGAGATTGAGAGAGGGATACCAGTACATTCTCACGCACGCACACACGCACACCCACACACACACACACACACACACACACACACACACACACACACACACACACACACACACACACCCTACCCTTCCACCACCCCACCCACTCCCCTCCTCCACACACAGACAAGGACACAGGACACAAAGACATACACTACCGTTCAAAAGTTTGGGGTCACTTAGAAATGTCCTTGTTTTTGAAAGAAAAATAAATAAATTGTCCATTAAATAACATCAAATTGATCAGAAATACAGTGTAGACATTGTTAATGTTGTAAAGGACTATTGTAGTTGGAAACGGCAGATTTTTTTTATGGAATATCTACATAGGCGTACAGAGACCCATTATCAGCAACCATCACTCCTGTGTTCCAATGTCACATTGTGTTAGCTAATCTAAGTTAATCATTTTAAAAGGCTAATTGATCATTAGAAAACCCTTTTGCAATTATGTTAGGACAGCTGAAAACTGTTGTCCTGATTAAAGAAGCAATAAAACTGGCCTTTAGACTAGTTGAGTGTCTGGAGCATCAGCATTTGTGGGTTCGATTACAGGCTCAAAATGTCCAGAAACAAATAACTTTCTTCTGAAACTCGTCAGTCTATTCTTGTTCTGAGAAATTAAGGCTATTCCATGCGAGAAATTGCCAAGAAACTGAAGCTCTTGTACAACGCTGTGTACTATTCCCTTCACAGAACAGCACAAACTGGCTCTAACGAGAATAGAAAGAGGAGTGGGAGGCCCCGGTGCACAACTGAGCAAGAGGACATTTTGAGCCTGTAATCGAACCCACAAATGCTGATGCTCCAGACACTCAACAAGTCTAAAGAAGGCCAGTTTTATTGCTTCTTTAATAAGCACAACAGTTTTCAGCTGTGCTAACATAATTGCAAAACGTTTTTTAATGATCAATTAGCCTTTTAAAATTCTAAACTTGGATTAGCTAACACAACATGCTATTGGAACACATGACTGATGGTTGCTGATAATGGAACTCTGTATGCCTATGTAGATATTCCATTAAAAAATGTGCAGTTTCCAGCTATAACAGTCATTTACAACATTAACAATGTCTACACTGTATTTCTGATCAATTTTATGTTATTTTAATGGACCCAATATAGGACATTTCTAAGTGACCCCAAACTTTTGAACGGTAGTGTATGTAACTAAGAGCTCTGTCAACGGAGGTCAGCGGTGTATACAGACTGAGCTTGTTGTTCCTATGTATTAAACAAATGTTTCATTTTTTATTCATTGGTTCGTTCATGTACGTCACTCTGCCTCTCTCTGTCTGTCTCAGGCTGCGGTTCTGTTGTCTACAACGCTCCACTAGGGTAATTTGACAGAGCAACGATACTTGTCATAATTGTTTTCAGTAGAAAATATAAATGCTGTCCATTTAAAGGTACTGTCTGGGATCCGGGAATCTGTTCAATAGTACATTTCCTTCTTCCATGTTGTTGTCTTTCCAATCTCAGACTGTAGCTTTAAATTCAATGGGATTGAAAAGTGTTAGTTGGAGTGGGGACATGTTGTCCTTCGGCCTTTTGCGTAGTGTAGGTTGTGTGTAAGACGACGTTTGTGCAACCTTATCTTGTAGTCATTTTCTATTTGTCTTCCTCTTTTATTGACCTTGTAAAATTTCACAGCATCAAATTTTACTACGGGCTAAGTCAAGACATTAGCCAGCCAGAATGACGTGGGGATGTTTTCCCATTATAAAATACACATTAGTGCATGAAGCCAGTGTGAGAGAATACAGCTCCCTTTTGGATACTTGTTCTCGCGGATGTGTGGATGCAGCTGCTCCCACAAACATTGATTAATTTCCCGTAATGTAGTAAAGACATTTACAGAGCTAGCGATGATATGATGTGGTAATTACATTACATGTGTAAGTGTTTCAATATGTGTTCTGTGATTTTCAGATTACTGCATATCACTCATGTTCTTGGAGCAACACGATCGGCTGGCTGTCTGCGACCTACCCATGAAATGACACCGTAGTGAAATATTTTCTTAACATTTCCTTATTCATTAATCTGCTCCAACACAAAGAGGAGCTGTTCTCTCTGGGTCTATTTTTGGATCGTCCCGGTGCGCCAGTTCTCCACACACTAAGCGGTGAACAATTTCCAGTGATTGCCTGCACTGTGTCTACCTAACATTCACTCCAGGGAGAAGTTTCCCCTAGGTACAAATCTAGGATCAGCTTCCCCTTATTCATTCCTAACATTAACCATTAGTGGGGGAAATGCAAAACGGACCCAAGATCAGCATTTAGGAATAACTCCCCCATACTCTCCAGAACTACAGTGTCTATAATATACTGAACACTAGCGATGGGGTAAAAATCGCTACAGTGACATATCGAGATATTATTTTTGACAATATAGCATATCGTATAGTTTTTGACAATATCGCAAAATGGGTAGTTGGCTGTACCTGCACCAAAACGTTTCCTTCATAAATTGTTCTCCATCTTCTTTTTAAATAAGGAGCCAATTAGTTTTCAGCACTTTTATTTCCAGCACTGATCAAAACTCGTTTTCTCATGGCTCTCTCTTGTCCCTCTGTAGCAGTCATATGGTGAGCAATATGTTTTTGAACATCGAATCGGAATAAAATCACAGTATCGAATAAAAATACATATAAACTCAGCAAAAAAGGAAACGTCCCTTTTTCAGGACCTTGTCTTTCAAATATAATTCGTAAAAATCCAAATAACTTCACAGATCTTCATTGTAAACGGTTTAAACACTGTTTCCCATGCTTGCTCAATGAACCATAAACAATTAATGAACATGCAACTGTGGAACAGTCGTTGAGATACTAACAGCTCACAGACTGTAGGCAATTAAAGTCACAGTTCTGAAAACTTAGGACACTGAAGAGGCCTTTCTACTGACTCTGAAAAACACCAAAAGAAAGATGCCCAGGGTCCCTGCTCATCTGCGTGAATGTGCCTTAGGCATGCTGCAAGGAGACATGAGGACTGCAGATGTGGCCAGGGCAATAAATTGCAATGTCCGTACTGTGAGATGACTAAGACAACGCTACAGGGAGACAGGACGGACAGCTGATTGTCCTCACAGTGGCAGATCACGTGTAACTACACCTGCACAGGATTGGTACGTCCGAACATCACACCTGCGGGACAGGTACAGGATGGCATCAACAACTGTCCGAGTTACACCAGGAAAGCACAATCCCTCCATCACTGCTCAGACTGTCCGCAATAGGCTGAGAGAGTCTGGACTGAGTGCTTGTAGGCCTGTTGTTAGGCAGGTCCTCACCAGACATCACCGGCAACAACGTCACCTATGGGCACAAACCCACCGTCGCTGGACCAGATAGGGCTGGCAAAAAGTGCTCTTCACTGGCGAGTCACAGTTTTGTCTCACCAGGGGTGATGGTCGGATTCTCGTTTATCGTCAAAGGAATGAACGTTACACCAAGGCCTGTACTCTGGAGCAGGATCGAGGTGGAGGGTCCGTCATGGTCTGGGGCGGTGTGTAACAGCATCATCAGACTGAGCTTGTTGTCATTGCAGGCAATCTGAACGCTGTGTGTTACAGGGAAGACATCCTCCTTCCTCATGTGGTACCCTTCCTGCAGGCTCATCCTGACATTACCCTCCAGCATGACAATGCCACCAGCCTGTGCGTGATTTCGTGCAAGACAGGAATGTCAGTGTTCTGCCATGGACAGGGAAGAGCTCGGATCTCAATCCCATTGAGCACGTCTGGGACCTGTTGGATCGGAGGGTGAGGGCTAGGGCCACTCCCCCCAGAAATGTCTGGGAACTTGCAGGTGCCTTGGTGGAAGAGTGGGGTAGCAATCGAACAGGCAAATCTGGTGCAGTCCATGAGAAGGAGACACTATAGTACTTAATGCAGCTGGTGGCCACACCAGATACAGATTTTTACTTTTGATTTTGACCCCTCCTTTGTTCAGGGACACATTATTCCATTTCTGTTAGTCACATGTCTGTGGAACTTGATCAGTTTATGTCTCAGTTGTTGCATCTTGTTATGTTCATACAAATATTTACACATGTTAAGTTTGCTGAAAATAAATGCAGTTGACAGTGAGAGGATGTTTCTTTTTTTGCTGAATTTAGAATTGTGAGAATCGCAATACATATCGTATCGGTACCCAAGTATTGTGATAATACCAGCCCTACTGAACACCCCGTCTGCATCAGTAGGTGGAGCTGATGTACACGATAGTTGTGTGCCCATCCAATCTACCTCATCCCCATACTGTATTTATTCATTTATCTTGCTCCTTTTCACACCAGTATCTCAACTTGCAGATTCATCTTCTGCACATCCTACCATTCCAGTATTTAATTGCTATATTGTAATTACTTCGCCACCATGGCCTATTTATTGCCTTACCTCTCTTATCCTCATTTGTACATGCTGTATATATATTTTTCTACTGTATTATTGATTGTATGTTTGTTTATTCCATGTGTAACTCTGTGTTGTTGTATGTGTCAAACTGCTTTGCTTTATCTTGGCCAGGTCGCAGTTGCAAATGAGAACTTGTTCTCAACTAGCCTACCTGGTTAAATAAAGGTGTTCTCAACTAGCCTACCTGGTTAAATAAAGGTGTTCTCAACTAGCCTACCTGGTTAAATAAAGGTGTTCTCAACTAGCCTACCTGGTTAAATAAAGGTGTTCTCAACTAGCCTACCTGGTTAAATAAAGGTGTTCTCAACTAGCCTACCTGGTTAAATAAAGGTGTTCTCAACTAGCCTACCTGGTTAAATAAAGGTGTTCTCAACTAGCCTACCTGGTTAAATAAAGGTGTTCTCAACTAGCCTACCTGGTTAAATAAAGGTGTTCTCAACTAGCCTACCTGGTTAAATAAAGGTGTTCTCAACTAGCCTACCTGGTTAAATAAAGGTGTTCTCAACTAGCCTACTAGCCTACCTAAGGTGAAATTAAAAATACAAAAATAGCAGGCTGCGATTACACTTGATCCAATGCAGAGCTTATCAGAGTAGAGACATAGTGTATGATTCAGATGTCATTTTTCTCCAAATGAGGGAGTTCTATGCATTGTTGTGATTTTACTTCGAGGGATTTTTCTATTTGTGAAAGGTGTAAAATTCATTCAAGTAAAAAAATGTCAGAAATATGTTTATCATGAAAACGTGATGGACAGACTCAGAACCCAGTCTAGCTGTTCTTTCTCATAGGGACAAATACTTTTTATTTAACGAAGAACAAATTCTTACTTGTAATGACAGCCTACCCTGGCCAAACCCAGACAACGCTGGGCCGATTGTGTACTGCCATATGGGTCTCCCAATCACGGCGCGATGTGATTCAGCCTGGATTCAAACCAGGGACTGTAATGATGCTCCTTGTACTGAGATGTGGTGCCTTAGACCGCTGCGCCATTCAGAAGCCCAAATATACTCCTACACAGAGGCAATTTGCTTGTATAGCTGCAGCAACCATGCTTTCATACTCCAGAATTGACACAAAGCACCTAATGTATCCAATCTAAAATGCTTATTTTCAGTGAGCACTAAGATGAAATTCAGCCATATTCTTGTGGTTAAAGGTAGATTTTGTTGAGTATGTTCATTTGGGTCTTTGTGGAAACACAATTGCTTGTGCCAGAGAATTTCATCACCTTCATGAACATACCTGCACATATTTGTTATTCGTGAGGCACCTCATCTTTCAATACTTGCATTCTGTATAGAAGCAACACAAGCCTCTCTCCTCTCTCCCTCTCTCTCTCTCTCTCTCTCTCTCTCTCTCTCTCCCCTGTCTCCCCTGACATGAGAAAGAAGAGAGGACATTTTCTGAAGATGGGCAGGGACTCCCCTGGCCTGATGTTAGGGGGAAGCTTGTTCCAACATTGGGGTTCCAGGACAGAGAAGAGCATTGACTGGACTGAGCGGGAGCTGACCCCCTGTATGGATGGGAGGGCCAAGAGACCATAGGTGGCAGATCAGAGTGCTCAGGTTGGGGTATAGGGTTTGAGTATAGCCTGAAGGTAGGGAGGGGCAGTTCCCCTTGCTGCTCTGTAGGCAAGCACCATGGTCTTGAAGTGGAAGCCAGTCAGTGTGCCGAGGAGCGGGGTTACATGGGAGAACTTCGGAAGGTTTAACACCAGGCATGATCTGGCATTCTGGATAAGTTACGAGGGTTTGATGGCTCAAGTGCGGAGCCCAGCCAACTGAGAGTTGCAGGAGTTCAGACACGTTTTACCCATTGGGCAAGAACTGGTTGAATCAACGTTGTTTCCACGTCATTTCAACAAAATGTTATGTGATGACGTTGAATCAATGTAGAAAACTGTGAGGATGTCAACCATAGATATATTTTGATTAATGAGCAGATGTTCTGTGCGACATACTGTACATAGATATATGTTCTATGCGTCATACATAGATATCTTTTGATTAATGAGCAGATGTTCTATGTACATCTATGTACTGTACAGGCTATCATGAGGTTGGGAGGAAAAGGGCACAACGGATCTGTCAGCCTCTGATAAAACTGAGGAAAACACTGATACAGTCAGATTTGAAAGCTTAGTTCTCATTCCAGCCATAAGAACAAGACTTTGCCTAACTAAAAGGCTTCCCCAGTCTTACACAAGTCTATCAGAGAGTATAACTGTCTGGTTGCAAATTATAATTCATTTCTCTGAACAATTCATTAACAATTGTGAGACATTTATAATTCTGACTGATTATGCTTCCCCTTTCCAAGTCTCTCTGTCCGGATAATCCCTCAATGGGAATTGATTTTCCTACTCCTAATTGATTGCGTTTTACGTGGCCACCTATACGTAACTGCCATTTTGGCACATTTTGGAACAGCAGGAACAATCATCCCCAGATGGGGTTTTTCTATTCTATTGATTATGAACCCTAGGGCCTGTCCTGGTGACTATATTCCCTATATAGTGTGCTACTTCTGACTAGGACTGATAGGGCTCTGGTCAAAAGTAGTACACTATGTAGGGAATAGGGTGCCATTTGAGATGCAGACGAACAGATCAATATTCTTTGTTAAACCTTCTTAATCTCCTGTCTGTGTGGGGGCTATTTCTTCTGGATACGTTTTTGAGAACTAAACAAAAGTGGGTGCTGAAGACAATTTAGAGTTTTTAGAAACATTTTGTCAAAAGTACAAAAATATTATTAAAACGGTTTGTATACTTTAACAATTGTAATCTAATTTAGGCTACTGCTATGTGAACACTGTTTATACAGTGGAATTGTCTCTGCCAAAATCAATATGCTACCAATTTCCATTGGTAGCAATGGAAAATATGCACCAATGTTGTGGTATAAAATCTCTATATACTCTCCACACTTGATAAATGTATTGGTTTTAGTTGGTTAAAAACAATTGATTAAAAGCTATTGTTCTCTACATTGCAGCTCTAACATGCATCAACTCAGCCTAAGATAACAATCAACAATAAAATGATCGGTTGAGCATTATTAACCATAGTCATTGGCGAACAGGCCCTCGGGTGCCGTTGAACAAGCTTGTCAGAGCAGTATAGCGGCCCGGCTTGAGTTCTCTGTCCCAGAACCAGAGCATGCTCCTCAGTTACCTATTTAACGAGAGACCGGGGGCTTGTCATGAAATAACTAGCGTCCTCTCTGTACACTGACACTGTTCTCTTTCTCTCTCTCTCTTTATTTCTCTTTTGCCATCTCACACCCTCAATGTTTGTCTTTTATTTCACACACCAAACTCTTGTGATGCTATTTCTGAGACTCTCTTCCCAGCTCTGGTGCTTGTTTTAGTTCTGTGTGTCTGTGATCACCGGACCGTGCTCCTAGCTCCTCTGTTCTCCACTGCTTATCCACACCCCACTACATCCAAATGCAGCCCAGTTAGTCCAACACCCAAAAGACTATACTGGAAAGCTCAGTGCAGAAGGGAATCATAATGCTTCTCGGCTAATCTCTAGCCACAAATGTTTATTTAATAACTTTTCCCATTTCTACCAGCCGCAAGTATAAGTCTACTTCCTCAATGATACCATAGGGAAATGTTTCATTCAGGACAAAGGGTGAATTTTTATTTTTATTTTTACATGCATATCAGCAAGTTTTTTTGATCTTTTGATTAATATTTTTCACATTTATTCAGCATTTGACAAAATGTTGGTACGTTTAATTCACATTACAAATTGTTCTCTTTAAAACTCCAGTAATGCTATCTCATTTGGTACCAAACTGTATTAATGAAAACTCTTATTGAAAATGAAAAGTTCCCCAGAAACTTTTTCAAGATGTCTGCCATGTTCAGAGAGATAGAACCTTTGATTACAATGAGATAGTTTTCTCATGATGTTGATATATAATGATATCTGCTGCCTCTGCCTGTCTTTGCCATTCACTGTCAGGTTGAGATGATGAGTGATAGAGGAGAAAAGGAGAAACCGTTAGAAAAGCACATCACTCCGTCTTCGAGATGGAAAGGGAGGGAGGGTAAGAGGGGATTCTTGGGAAAGGTCTTCTCTCCTGGTAATAATTGAAAGCACACACTAAAAGAATGTGAGCAAGTTTTTCTTGAAAGAGGAGGATATCAAAGCTCATGAGTTATGATCCACAGATGCATTATCATATATAGAAAGGCTTATACTGAGTCAACATACATGTCTGCATACAAGGTTCTGGGTTCAATCTACTGGATTATTTTCTTCATTTATCTTCTATGAATTATTCTAAAGATCTTGACATGTTTTATGTTCATTTTAATTGGTTGTACTAAACACTACTTCAATCAAAGATGGTGAAGTAATTGGAGAGAATTTGGAATACACTGTTTTCAATTTGCCATAATAGATGGAATGGTCCTAGTTATTTACCATAATAGATGGAATGGTCCTAGTTATTTGCCATAATAGATGGAATGGTCCTAGTTATTTGCCATAATAGATGGAATGGTCCTAGTTATTTGCCATAATAGATGGAATGGTCCTAGTTATTTGCCATAATAGATGGAATGGTCCTAGTTATTTGCCATAATAGATGGAATGGTCCTAGTTATTTGCCATAATAGATGGAATGGTCCTAGTTATTTGCCATAATAGATGGAATGGTCCTAGTTATTTACCATAATAGATGGAATGGTCCTAGTTATTTACCATAATAGATGGAATGGTCCTAGTTATTTGCCATAATAGATGGAATGGTCCTAGTTATTTGCCATAATAGATGGAATGGTCGTAGTTATTTGCCATAATAGATGGAATGGTCCTAGTTATTTGCCATAATAGATGGAATGGTCCTAGTTATTTGCCATAATAGATGGAATGGTCCTAGTTATTTGCCATAATAGATGGAATGCTCCTAGTTATTTGCCATAATAGATGGAATGGTCCTAGTTATTTGCCATAATAGATGGAATGGTCCTAGTTATTTACCATAATAGATGGAATGGTCCTAGTCATTTGCCATAGTAGATGGAATGGTCCTAGTTATTTGCCATAATAGATGGAATGGTCCTAGTTATTTGCCATAATAGATGGAATGGTCCTAGTTATTTGCCATAATAGATGGAATGGTCCTAGTTATTTACCATAGTAGATGGAATGGTCCTAGTTATTTACCATAATAGATGGAATGGTCCTAGTTATTTGCCATAGTAGATGGAATGGTCCTAGTTATTTACCATAATAGATGGAATGGTCCTAGTCATTTGCCATAGTAGATGGAATGGTCCTAGTTATTTGCCATAATAGATGGAATGGTCCTAGTTATTTGCCATAATAGATGGAATGGTCCTAGTTATTTGCCATAATATATGGAATGGTCCTAGTTATTTACCATAGTAGATGGAATGGTCCTAGTTATTTACCATAATAGATGGAATGGTCCTAGTTATTTGCCATAGTAGATGGAATGGTCCTAGTTATTTGCCATAATAGATGGAATGGTCCTAGTTATTTGCCATAGTAGATGGAATGGTCCTAGTTATTTGCCATAGTAGATGGAATGGTCCTAGTTATTTGCCATAGTAGATGGAATGGTCCTAGTTATTTGCCATAGTAGATGGAATGGTCCTAGTTATTTGTATGTTTTTATCTGTTGTAATATGCTGGACTTTATCAAAGTGAGTAAAATCATTTGAAACAATTAGGAATATAATGTTTTTGCTTTGCCAATATAGAATGAATGACCATTGTTATTTTTCACTGATTTTTTAAACAAATTGTTTTATCCATTCTAAATCATATTAGCTAACTCAAAAGTAATACAATGCACGTTCCCTCACACTAACTATGAAACTCCAGGTAGGACCTCCTAGCAAATGTCTGCAAAAATAAATTATAGCAGTTCACAAAATGTTATTATCAGCCTATCAAACTCTCAAAAATACACCAACGTGTCTGTGATCATTAAAGACGTACAAAACTTGGCTCAAGTCTAGAATGACATCATTTCATTTGTGGCATGCTCACCCTAATGCCAAGTGTTTTCATGTGGTTATCAACATTTTCCTGGACCATCCAAGGTATATTTTAGTGCCAATGGAAGAATGTGAGGAGAAAAGTTGATTTATGATGTCTTAAAAAGATAAGCTCTACTTTTGCCACACTTGCAGCGTTGTTTTATTGCAAGAAATACAATGTGATAAAGAAAAATACACTGGCCTGCTGGTGAACACCAAACAGCTTCTGGCTGAGATGGATTTATTGCCTTCTCTTCTAATCCATGCAACACAACCGATGGCCATTCTTCATCATTCGTTTTCTACAATCAAATGTCCCCCGAGACTTTCCAACACTGCTAAATAGCCCTGATTTATTTGCATCTACAGTATCATCAGAAACAAAAATGCATCAAGACTGAATTGTTTCTACTTCTCCACAGAAAAGGAAAGATCTTAGTTGGATCTGTGCAGTGTATCTCACCTAGGCAGACCTTGGAAATTAGCTTCGAAGATCCACTGCAGATTGCTTTACTGCCCATAAAAAGACATAGGCCACACCCCATCTAGTGATTAGTTAATAGTTGTGTAATTTAGACCTTACTTACTGAGCTGTCCAGAGGGAGGGAGAGAAACAGAGAGAGAAACAGGGAAACTGAGAGAGAGAGATGGACAGAAAGAGTGAGAGAAACAGAGAAAGAGTGTAAAGTGAATGGCACGTGTTTTCCTCACTGACAGACAAACACATTTAAAGAAAATGCCTAAGCCAGACGCAGATAAGAGAAGAGCTCCTGATGAGATAAACATATCTGAACCCACTGACCATTTACATACTGTAGATTAACCAAACAGAAAAACAGAAAATGCATCCCTTCAATGACCATTTGTAAATTGGTCATCTGAGACCAGAAATAGGTTAAGGCAGAATAGCGAGTAGACAGAAGTCAAGTTACGTAGTTATCTTCACAGTAGAGCTAGGCATGCAGTATTTCTATAAATATACATTTCAATGATCAAAGTGGCGTTAATTACCTTTCAGGTACAGTCCCAGTGCTCATAACTTAATTACAATTTAATTCGAATTTGCTAAGTATTAATTATTATAGTTATTTAATTGTAAAAGTGTTAGGCATGTTATGCACATATGTTGGATTTTAGATGTGCCACCTGTCAGTCACCAGAGCCAGATGAGATCACAACAGGAACCGCCTCACTAAAAGGGTTATTTTGCACACAGGGAATGGGCGTATTGTATGGGTGTCTGTGTCTGTGTCTGTGTCTGTCTCTCTGTCTCTCTCTCTCTCTACCCCCTTCTCATGTGTAATTTCATTTAGGGTTGTTTTGGACACAGGGAATGGGTGTATTGTATGGGTGTCTGTGTCTGTGTCTGTGTCTGTGTGTGTGTCTCTCTCTCTCTCTCTCTCTCTCTACCCCCTTCTCATGTGTAATTTCATTTAGGGTTGTTTTGGACACAGGGAATGGGTGTATTGTATGGGTGTCTGTGTCTGTGTCTGTGTGTGTCTCTCTCTCTCTCTCTCTCTCTCTACCCCCTTCTCATGTGTAATTTCATTTAGGGTTGTTTTGGACACAGGGAATGGGTGTATTGTATGGGTGTCTGTGTCTGTGTCTTTGTGTGTCTCTCTCTCTCTCTCTCTCTACCCCCTTCTCATGTGTAATTTCATTTAGGGTTGTTTTGGACACAGGGAATGGGTGTATTGTATGGGTGTCTGTGTCTGTGTCTGTGTGTGTCTCTCTCTCTCTCTCTCTCTACCCCCTTCTCATGTGTAATTTCATTTAGGGTTGTTTTGGACACAGGGAATGCAACTGTATGGATGTGTCTGGCTTCACTGAGAATCTCTCTCTTTCCCTCTCTCTCTCCCTCTCCCTCGCTCTCCCTCTCTCGCTCTCAATTTCAATTTCAATTTCAATTTAAGGGCTTTATTGGCTCTTAAAAGGAAAAAGTACAAAAGGGAAAATAAATCAACATGGGTTGTATTTACAATAGTGTTTGTTCTTCAATGGTTGAGCTTTTCTTGTGGCAACAGGTTATTGAATTATTTGTGTATGTGTGTAATCTGAAGGAAAAATCTGTCTCTAATATGGTCATACATTTGGCAAGAGGTTAGGAAGTGCGGCCAGGTTGAGGCCAGGTCATGCAGACTGTTCTAGTGCCCTCGCCAATTCGTTGATATATATGTTGAGGAGGGTGGGGCTTAAGCTCCCCTTCTCGTGTGGAAGCTATTTCTTTAAACGGAAAGTCATTCCTTTGATTGAACATTCCACCGTAACAAAAACCTTTGTCATTGTGACATGAAAGGATCCTGGATTAAAGGTACAAACGCAAGTTTACCAATTCTCTATTACCTCCTAGTGGTCTGTCTAAGACTATAGAGGTAAATGTCCTCTTTGTTTCTGATGTTGTTGTCTTCTGGGACACAACGTCCCCATTCAGACATCTGAGGCTGCGGGGCATGTTGTGTGGATCAAAAACCGCTCTCCCATGATACTTTTCTGTGAATGAGAACATGGCTCGGAAAGGCATAGCAGTAATCCGGTTAATATTAGATTTTTCCCTCCAGTGTTGTCGTCACATGTAGTTCCTCTTACGTCACCAGTAGGGGTCGATATGACAGAATGCACTACAGTGAATAGGGGACGCTAGCGCCATAGAAATAGAACAGGCCATTAGAACGAGATCAATTATTATATTTTGATGGAATTAGATCCATTATTCACGCACAATTAAACTGGGGAAGAATGTGCTGCTGGCGCTGTTCGTTAACGACTCGGGAACTCTTTCAACGTGGCCACGTTCCAGGCCTGGGAATGCGGTGGCAGCTCCGCTCTGATCTCGTGTGACTGACGAATCTGCTATAGAAGCCGGATCCTTTCTATTCCCCGCTAAAAGAAGTGTGGTGTTGACTGTTGACACAACATGTGATGGAACCTGTGGTGCATAGGTTAAATGTTTTGTTTTCTGGGTGTGATTAATAATGAGGATTAGTTAGCCAGGGAGGAGGGTCCAGAGCTGGGCTGTCTTCTAGCGTGACTCTGTCCCAACGGGTCCAATGCAGCTGAACTGTCTGTGTTGCCTGACAATGAGCAGAACTACAGAACCAGAACACTCTAGTGTCAAGCTACATTAACCTTTTGGAACCGTCACTTATTTGGAGTGAGATTTACTGTAATGCTTTTATTAAAACGCTGACAAAGCGGTGAGTTTTGCCATAAAATTAAGTGATATGTAAGTTTATAATCACGGTGTGTTTCAAAGGTTTATTTTAGCTGTACGTCTTTAAATGATTTAGCAAAATCAGAAAAGGCCAGTGAAGAGAGATGTCAGAACCACAGCTGAACTGTACATGTATTAGTAGACTAGCATTCTATACACCTTTCATGTCTCTGTCATTTCTGAAGGAAACTGGGTTGTCCCTGAAAATACACAACAGCTGGAATAACCATACAAAATACTGTATACCCTGTATAAACCCTAACATACACAATGGGATGGTTTAGCCACCGGTAATGTGTATATGAGAGTGTGGAGTAGACACACACACACAGTGAGAGAGAGAGAGAAAGAGAGAGAGAGAGAGCATAAAGAGAAATAGAAAGCTCCAAGGGAGCAACCATGCAGGCAATAAATACTGTGGTTTGGTGGTAGCTGGCATGCTGACTGACACTCAGGGAGCCAACAGAATAATGAGATGATACCACTCCGTCCTCTGAATCCTGTTTAACCCAACTGCAGCCTCTCTTTTCTCCTCCCGTACCTCATTTATATCTGTCATTATGTTCTCATGGCTGTGCTTGCCAGGTTTGCAAGCATGCTCACCCATTTGCATAAGAAATAACTTTTGCAGGTATTTTGTGTTCCCCTGTGATAGTTAAAAATACATGTTGAAGAGATTTCCATGGAATGAACATTGGAATATTCAGTTTTTTTATGGTACACAAGCAATATTTCTGTCTTGTTTTCAGAGAGAATGTAAATGCATTGTTAGGTAAAGATTTTCCTCTGAAAGTAAGTTGGGGGTGCTTCTTTCCATGGAGAGGGGGAGAAGCCCAATAACAGTCTTCTTCTCATTAAGGTTAGTCGGTGTGTAGCCTACCCCTTGGCCATATTGCATGATGGAAGACTGACATCCCCTTCGAGTCTCCATTGACTTGACTGGGCTCTGTCTGCTTCTCTGCTCTCACAGAGGCTACATCCCAAATGGCACCCTATTCCTTATATAGTGCATTACTCTGTCAAGAGTAGTGCACTACAGCGGGAATAGGGTGCCATTTGGTACGCAAACAGAGCTATTTCTGGCAGTTTTTTGCCTCCTACCCGCTCTGATTTATTGGACCAATGTTGCTTCCATTCACCAAGCGCTGCACTTCCCACAGCTCTTAGACACTCCCTTTGTGCACCTATATTTATCCTTGAGCATGTCTGTGTACTCTCTCTTTGAAGCTTTGAACCTCTCAATTTGAGTCCCAAGATTGAATGTTAGGATTAAGTAGGATTTCTGACCTATTTGGCCTCCCATCTAGTCCACAGATCTATCATCTCTCCTAGATCCTCAGCTTTTGACCCTGAGGCCTAATCTTGGTTTGACTGGATGTGGCCCATCAGTCCTAATGCTTTAGGACAGTGGCAGCTCAGCCATACCTGTTGTGCTGTTTTGATCACACTCATATTTCTGACTGTCTTAGCAGTTCCACTATGAGGCCAACCTTTTTATTATCTAGTAATACCTATGTGAAACAGGCATAATAAACGTTGCCTTATAATTCAGTTCTGATTTTAAAAAGATGGCAATATTGTGCACTTGTCTGACATAGGAAAATGGATACACTCTTACAGTATGTCATGTGTTCGGGATGTCATTCCTGCCTGTGTTATCCCTTTCAAGGCCTAAATGGCCTGAAGGTCTAGCAGCAATATTCAATAAATCACTCTGGGTCATAATAGTTATGACTGTCTGCTTTTGGAGAGGAGAAGAACAAATGTCACTCGCTGAGAGATGACATATACAGTATGTGGTGAAAAAGTCAAAGGAAATCAACAGACAGAGGGAAGGATAAACCAGGGTGGGATAAATCAGTATAAACAGAGGGAAGGTTGGCTAAATGAAAGGACTTGTTATTCTCCCCCTATAATAGCCCTCAGCCCTCATTCAAACGTAGATATCCGTATAATAGGCCTGAAATCATGGACTTTTTATCCCCTTGAAAATAACTATTATGCAATGTTAGAGAAGGGCCTGAAATCAAGGGGTCTACCTAGAAACAGGAGAGTGAAACAATACAAAATCAGTCCAGGGATAATCAAAATGGCGACACTGTCAGAACAGAATTTGCTTGTCGGCAAGAAAAGAGCACTGTTGTTCCTTTAACTGAATTACATTTATTTATTTATTTTCCTTTGTTGATATCAAAGCGCAAACAACTGTGAAAATACAGGGAAAATTATAGGATATTTGACAGATGTCTGCCACCCCAGCACAGCTGCATGCCTTCACTGCCTTGCAGTAGAACAAAAAGAGGATGTCGTGATCGTGCAAGCATTACTACCCACAGGGCTGGAAGCAGGGTGAATTTACAAGAAGAAGTGTGTAGGATTTAGAGATGATTGACTGTCTGCAACATCTCCTGAATAAAATCCTGAGAGAAAAACAACATCTCCTGAATAAAATCCTGAGAGAAAAACAACATCTCCTGAATAAAATCCTGAGAGAAAAACTAAGTCCTATTAGTCCTAGACAACAGTTTAACAGTCTGGTATTGCAAATATTTGGGGTTCACGAGTGTTGACTGTTATCCTGGTGATATACTGTACACCAGAACCGGGTTACAAATACCTACATCGATTCACATAGTGTATCTGTGTCTGTTTGAGCTTGCCTGGCTTAAGAAACAAACATGAAAGTTAAAAAAAAACTGCAAACCCTGCCCATCTGGCACTTTAGGCAGAAGGCAAGCAAACGTTCCAAGTATTTGGATATATCTTTTTTTATATTTGAAGCCCAGGTCTGTGGCACACATGGTGTTTTCATCCATATAGTAACTCTCCATGTACTTCCGATGTTTTCAACATCACAGAAACATATCAATGTAATGTGGTGTTATTGTTGTCATGCGGTGTTGCTACCATCTGTGCTGTCATGTGTTGCTGCCATGCTATGTTGTTGTCTTAGGTCTCTCTGACGTGGTGTGGTCACAACAACATACAGGAACTCAAGTCCTTCTGTTCACCTGATTTAGAATTCCTCACAATCAAATGTCGACCGCATTATCTACCAAGGGAATTCTCTTCGATTATAATCACAGCCGTATATATTCCCCCCCAAGCAGACACATCGATGGCTCTGAACGAACTTTATTTGACTCTTTGCAAACTGGAATCCACAGAAACCACATCCTGGGGCTGCATTCATTGTAGCTGGGGATTTTAACAAGGCTAATCTGAAAACAAGACTCCCTAAATTGTATCAGCATATCGATTGCGCAACCAGGGCTGGTAAAACCTTGGATCACTGCTATTCTAACTTCCGCGACGCATATAAGGCCCTGCCCCGCCCTCCTTTCAGGAAAAGCTGACCACGACTACATTTTGTTGCTCCCTGCCTACAGACAGAAGCTAAAACAAGAAGCTCCCGGGCTGAGGTCTGTTCAACGCTGGTCCGACCAATCTGATTCCACGCTCCAAGACTGCTTTCATCACATGGACTGGGATATGTTTCGTATTGCGTCAAACAACAACATTGACGAATACGCTAATTCGGTGAGCGAGTTCATTAGAACGTGTGTTGAAGATGTCGTTCCCATAGCAATGATTAAAACATTCCCAAACCAGAAACCGTGGATTGATGGCAGCATTCGCGTGAAACTGAAAGCGCGAACCACTGCTTTTAATCAGGGCAAGGTGACCGGAAACATGACCGAATACAAACAGTGTAGCTATTCCCTCCGCAAGGCTATCAAACAAGCTAAGCAGAGACAAAGTAGAATCACAATTCAACGGCTCAGACACAAGAGGTATGTGGCAGGGTCTACAGTCAATCACGGATTACAAAAAGAAAACCAGCCCAGTCACAGACCAGGATGTCTTGCTCCCAGGCAGACTAAATAACTTTTTTGCCCGCTTTGAGGACAATACAGTGCAGGCCCAGACGGCATCCCCAGCCGTGCCCTCAGAGCATGCGCAGACCAGCTGGCTGGTGTGTTTACGGACATATTCAATCAATCCCTATCCCAGTCTGCTGTTCCCACATGCTTCAAGAGGGCCACCATTGTTCCTGTTCCCAAGAAAGCTAAGGTAACTGAGCTAAACGACTACCGCCCCCCGTAGTACTAACTTCCGTCATCATGAAGTGCTTTGAGAGACTAGTCAAGGACCATATCATCTCCACCCTACCTGACACCCTAGACCCACTCCAATTTGCTTACCGCCCAAATAGGTCCACAGATGATGCAATCTCAACCACACTGCACACTGCCCTAACCTATCTGGACAAGAGGAATACCTATGTGAGAATGCTGTTCATCAACTACAGCTCAGCATTTAACACCATAGTACCCTCCAAACTCGTCATCAAGCTCGAGACCCTGGGTCTCGACCCCGCCCTGTGCAACTGGGTACTGGACTTCCTGACGGGCCGCCCCAGGTGGTGAGGGTAGGTAACAACATCTCCACCCCGCTGATCCTCAACACTGGGGCCCCACAAGGGTGCGTTCTGAGCCCTCTCCTGTACTCCCTGTTCACCCACGACTGCGTGGCCATGCACGCCTCCAATTCAATCATCAAGTTTGCGGACGACACAACAGTGGTAGGCTTGATTACCAACAACGACGAGACGGCCTACAGGAAGGAGGTGAGGGCCCTCGCAGTGTGGTGTCAGGAAAATAACCTCACTCTCAACGTCAACAAAACTAAGGAGATGATTGTGGACTTCAGGAAACAGCAGAGGAAACACCCCCCTATCCACATCGATGGGACAGTAGTGGAGAGGGTAGTAAGTTTTAAGTTCCTCGGCGTACACATCACAGACAAACTGAATTGGTCCACCCACACAGACAGCATTGTGAAGAAGGCGCAGCAGCGCCTCTTCAACCTCAGGAGGCTGAAGAAATTTGGCTTGTCACCAAAAGCACTCACAAACTTCTACAGATGCACAATCGAGAGCATCCTGTCGGGCTGTGTCACCGCATGGTACGGCAACTGCTCCGCCCACAACCGTAAGGCTCTCCAGAGGTTAGCTAGATTACTCGTTGGTTATTACTGCATTGTCGGAACTAGAAGCACAAGCATTTCGCTACACTCGCATTAACATCTGCTAACCATGTGTATGTGACAAATAAAATTTGATTTGATTTGATTTGATTTGAGGGTAGTGAGGTCTGCACAACGCATCACCGGGGGCAAACTACCTGCCCTCCAGGACACCTACACCACCCGATGTCACAGGAAGGCCATAAAGATCATCACGGACAACAACCACCCGAGCCACTGCCTGTTCACCCCGCTATCATCCAGAAGGCGAGGTCAGTACAGGTGCATCAAAGCTGGGACCGAGAGACTGAAAAACAGCTTCTATCTCAACGCCATCAGACTGTTAAACAGCCACCACTAACATTGAGTGGCTGCTGCCAACACACTGACTCAACTCCAGCCACTTTAATAATGGGAATTGATGGGAATTGATGTAAAATATATCACTAGCCACTTTAAACAATGCTACTTAATAATGTTTACATACCCTACATTATTAATCTCATATGTATACGTATATACTGTACTCGATACCATCTACTGCATCTTGCCTATGCCGCTCTGTACCATCACTCATTCATATATCTTTATGTACATATTCTTTATCCCCTTACACTTTTGTGTGTAAGGTAGTAGTTTTGGAATTGTTAGCTAGATTACTCGTTGGTTATTACTGCATTGTCGGAACTAGAAGAACAAGCATTTCGCTACACTCGCATTAACACCTGCTAACCATGTGTATGTGACAAATAAAATGTGATTTGATTTGATTTGATTTCTTCATGTAGTGTTGTGGTGTCTCTCTTGTCGTGATGTGTGTTTCGTCCTATATTTTTAATGCTAGCCCCCGTCCCCGCAGGAGGCCTTTTGCCTTTTGGTAGGCCGTCACTGTAAATACGATTTTGTTCTTAACTGACTTGCCTAGTTAAATAAAGGTTCACTATCATCTAATAAAATAGTTCTGAGTGAACTGTGAATGAACTAACATGTTGGTTCGATGTTAGTTATAATGCTATTCTTTTCTCTACTATTGGCACAGCTGAGAAAGAAGCTGCAATAGAAACATTTTCTATTTACAGGTAAACAGTATAATTGTTTGAATCTCTATGTAGCAGCATCACTGTTTAGATAACCAATTCCAGTACACTACCAGTCAAAACTATGGACACACCTACTCATTCATAATATACTTTATTTATTATTTTCTACATTGTACAATAACAGTGAAGACATCAAAACTATGAAATGTGTCCATTGGTCTGATGAGTCTAAATTTGAGATTTGCTTTGCTGGTGACACTGTCTGTGATTTCTTTAGAATTTAATTTAATTTAACTACTCGGCAAGGCAGTTAAGAACAAATTCTTATTTTCAATGACAACCTAGGAACAGTGGGTTAACTGCCTTGTTCAGGGGCAGAACAACAGATTTTTACCTTGTCAGCTCTGGGATTTGATTTTGCAACCTTTCGGTTACTAGTCCAATGCTCGCACCACTAGGCTACCTGCCACCCCGATTCAAGGCACACTTAACCAACATGGCTACAACACCATTCTACAGCGATACGCCATCCTATCTGGTTTGCGCTTAGTGGAACTAACATTTCTTTTTCAATAGGACAATGACCCAAAACACACCTCCAGGCTGTGTAAGAGCTATTTGACCAAGAGAGTGACAGAGTGCTGCATCAGATGACCTGGCCTCCACAATCACCCAAACTCAACCCAATTGAGATGGTTTGGGATGAGTTGGACTGCAGAGTGAAGGAAATGCAGCCAACAAGTGTTCAGCATATGTGGGAACTCCTTCAAGACTGTTGTAAAATCATTCTAGGTGAAGCTGGTTGAGAGAATGCCAAGAGTGTGCAAAGCTGTCATCAAGGCAAAGGGTGGCTACTTTGAAGAATAGAAAATCTAAAATATATTTGGTTACTCCATGATTCCATATGTGTTATTTCATAGTTTTGATGTCTTCAATAGTATTATACAACATAGAAAATAGTAAAAATAAAGAATGAGTAGGTGTGTCTAAACTTTTGACAGGCGCACCAATTAATTGAAATGCATTCCAGGTGACAACCTCATGAAGCTGGTTGAGAGAATGCCCATAGTGTGCAAAGCTGTCATCAAGGAAAAGGGTGGCTGCTTTGAAGAATCTCAAATATAAAATATATTTTAATTTGTGTCCAAACTTTTGACTGGTACTGTAGATAATAAGGAAAAAAATCCCCAGCTGTCAATCTTCCTCTTTAATCTTCCTCCTCGTCCCAGGTGTCCCAATGCCATCAGCACAGAATACAATCACCCACATGTAAATCATTCTGCAGAGTTGTTAGAGCACCATTCAACCAGGGTGTTCAGTGCACTGTTTCTGACCAGGGCCCATTATTGCTTCCTCCTAGTGAGTGTGTTAATGAATCATACTTTAAATATGCAGCACACTGTTACTAAGAATGAATAATACCCTAAATATTCAGACTGTTACCAACAACATGACTTTATTCTCTGCCTGACATAAATATAAAACCTGAGTGTATTTCGGGACAGCTGTTAATGGAGATGGAAGGATGGAACAATCTGCCTCATTTTGAGATATTGCCTCGCTCTAAAAGGGAGTGCTTAAAGGTTCTATCCTCAGAGCACACAGACATGCGCGTATGGAAGCTTATGGGTCTGAGTTATGACAGGGTGGACTGGGAGTTAGCCTTAAGACACCCGACAGTATTCCATGTGGTCATATTCAAAGTGTTGAAGGAGGAAATGCTCATTTATTCTCAGCAGGCGCCTTCAAAAACATAAAACCCCCGTTGTAAATCTCCGCCCAATGCTGCCTGAGAAGAGCCTCAGGCTCCAAAACACTGTCCAACGTGGCCTTCTCCTGTTAAAACAAAATTCTATCCTTTTTCATAGTGTATCCACTATCCATATTACTCCCCCTCCCTAGCCCTGTAACTCTCCCCGCATTCCCCCATCTCCACCCTTGGTTCTGCTGCTGGCTTATAAAGGAAATGCGTGGGTTGCCATATAGCGTGCCAATGTGATATGAATCAAGTGTACATGGAGTAGTAAACGCCTGATGGCTTGCATTGAAGAGGCTCACCACCAGAGTACTTGACACTGCCTGCCTCTCTTTTCCTGTCTTCCATTCCATTCTGTCGAAAAGAAAATCTGCTCACACAGTGAAGGGTGCTCCTTCTCAAGGGCAGGAGAGAATAGGAAAGAGCTGCAGTGTGTCTCAAAAGGCACCATATTCTCTATATAGTGCACTTGTTTTGAAAAGAGCCCTATGGTTCCTGGTTTAAAAAAAGTAGTGCACCACAAAGGGAATAGGGTGCCATTTGGGACACCGCCCAGGCCTGCTCAGGCAGGGAATAACCCCCAGTGCTCTGTTAGAATAACTATGGGACAAGGGCCAAGTAACAGATCAATAGCTTTTGCTCTTATGAATCGTAAATATTAAAATATACTTGTAATTTTATAACAAAATGGGCTTAAAAATGTTATTGGACAAGATAAGTATTGGCCTTCTGGATAAAAATGCTGACTGTGTCATTGGATCCTGGACACATGTATTTAACCATTCCTGAAAGGATAGCTGGGTTACTGAGCTCTTTTATCCAAGCTGGGCTTCACAATAACAACATTGGTGTAGAAACATTTTCTATTACATTTTTTGTCCATTCAGGTGTTAGCTTACGTCTCAAAGTTAAACAATAGAAAAGTAAACACAAAAAAATGTTTGTATCCAACTCAAGCAGGAGATTATGGCTGTGTATTGTCCTCCTAAATACATTATCTGCATGCGGCACCAAATTTACAAATCCAATTTACCTTTACCTTAGAATAAAGATCTCTCATTCGGCGAGAACGGCAGAACGCTGCACACCGCCACTGTTTGGTAGTCCTCCATTTTAATCACACCCAACAGGTTTTGGGCCCATAAAGCCACAGATATAAAATAAATAAGTCATTCTGTGGTTAATTGCTTGCAGTTGCTGTTTTCCCTCCATTCGTTTTCTATTATTCCATATTTTTTTATGCTGTCAGGCCAGTCTCCGGGGGCTGCGTCGTTGAATATATGCCTTGTCTGGTTCTTGGGGAATAGCAGCAGCTGGATCACATGTGGAAATGGAGTGGAGAAGTGGAAGACGAGGCAGAGACGGATACACTTGAAATGGGACAAGTCTCAAAAGAGGAACTCTGCTTGGAACCGAAGATCAGAGGATATATAGGTTCATGAATCAGGATATCAGGAGGAAAGGATAGTTCATGAATCAGGGATCAGGAGGAGAGGATAGTTCATGAATCAGGGATCAGAAGGAAAGGAGGAGGAGAGGATAATTCATGAATCAGGGATCAGGGGGAGAGAATAGTTCATGAATCAGGGATCAGGAGGAGAGGAGGAAAGGATAGTTAATGAATCAGGGATCAGGAGGAAAGGAGGAGGAGAGGATAGTTCATGAATCAGGGATCAGGAGGAAAGGAGGAAAGGAGTAGAGAATAGTTCATGAATCAGGGATCGGGAGGAGAGGAGGAGAGGAGGAAAGGATAGTTCATGGATCAGGGATCAGGAGGAGAGGGGGAGAGGAGGAGAGGATAGTTCATGAATCAGGGATCATGAGGAGAGGAGGAGAGGAGGAGAGGATAGTTCATGAATCAGGGATCAGGATGAGAGGAGGAGAGAATAGTTCATGAATCAGGGATCAGGAGGAGAGGAGGAGAGGATAGTTCATGAATCAGTGATCAGGAGGAGAGGAGGAGACGATAGTTCATGAATCAGGGATCAGGAAGAAAGGAGGAGAGGAGGAGATGAGAGTTCATGAATCAGGGATCAGGAGGAGAGGAGGAGAGGAGGAGACGATAGTTCATGAATCAGGGATCAGGATGAGAGGAGGAGAGAATAGTTCATGAATCAGGGATCAGGAGGAAAGGAGGAGAGGATGAGAGAATAGTTCATGAATCAGGGATCAGGGGGAGAGAATAGTTCATGAATCAGGGATCAGGAGGAGAGGAGGAAAGGATAGTTAATGAATCAGGGATCAGGAGGAGAGGAGGAGAGGAGGAGAGAATAGTTCATGAATCAGGGATCAGGAGGAAAGGAGGAGAGAATAGTTCATGAATCAGGGATCAGGAGGAGAGGAGGAAAGGATAGTTCATGTATCAGGGATCAGGAGGAGAGGAGGAGAGGATAGTTCATGAATCAGGGATCAGGAGGAGAGAAGGAGAGGAGGAGAGAATAGTTCATGAATCAGGGATCAGGAGGAGAGGAGGAGAGGATAGTTCATGAATCAGGGATCAGGAGGAGAGGAGGAGAGGAGGAGCGGATAGTTCATGAATCAGGGATCAGGAGGAAAGGAGGAGAGGAGGAGAGAATAGTTCACGAATCAACGATTAGGAGGAGAGGAGGAGAGAATAGTTCATGATTCAGGGATCAGTAGGAGAGGAGTATAGGATAGTTCATGAATCAGGGATCAGGAGGAGAGAAGGAGAGGAGGAGAGAATAGTTCATGAATCAGGGATCAGGAGGAGAGGAGGAAAGGGCAGTTCATGAATCAGGGATCAGGAGGAGAGGAGGAGAGAATAGTTCAGGAATCAGGGATCAGGAGGTGAGGAGGAAAGGATAGTTCATGAATCAGGGATCAGGAGGAGAGGAGGAGAGGATAGTTCATGAATCAGGGATCAGGAGGAAAGTAGGAGAGGAGGAGAGAATAGTTCACGAATCAGTGATCAGGAGGAGAGGAGGAAAGGATAGTTCATGAATCAGGGATCAGGAGGAGAGGAGGAGCGGATAGTTCATGAATCAGGGATCAGGAGGAAAGGAGGAGAGGAGGAGAGAATAGTTCACGAATCAACGATTAGGAGGAGAGGAGGAGAGAATAGTTCATGATTCAGGGATCAGTAGGAGAGGAGTAAAGGATAGTTCATGAATCAGGGATCAGGAGGAGAGAAGGAGAGGAGGAGAGAATAGTTCATGAATCAGGGATCAGGAGGAGAGGAGGAAAGGGCAGTTCATGAATCAGGGATCAGGAGGAGAGGAGGAGAGAATAGTTCAGGAATCAGGGATCAGGAGGTGAGGAGGAAAGGATAGTTCATGAATCAGGGATCAGGAGGAGAGGAGGAGAGGATAGTTCATGAATCAGGGATCAGGAGGAAAGGAGGAAAGGAGGAGAGAATAGTTCACGAATCAGTGATCAGGAGGAGAGGAGGAAAGGATAGTTCATGAATCAGGGATCAGGAGGAGAGAAGGAGAGGAAGAGAGGATAGTTCATGAATCAGGGATCAGGATGAGAGGAGCAGAGAATAGTTCATGAATCAGGGATCAGGAGGAGAGGAGGAGAGGAGAGTTCATGAATCTGGGATCAGGAGAAAAAGAGGAGAGGAAAATTCATGAATCAGGGATCAGGAGGAAAAGAGGAGAGGAGGAGAGAATAGTTCATGAATCAGGGATCAGGAGGAAAGGAGGAGAGGAGGAGAGAATAGTTCATGAATCAGGGATCAGGAGGAAAGGAGGAGAGGAGGAGAGAATAGTTCATGAATCAGGGATCAGGAGGAGAGAAGGAGAGGGTAGTTCATGAATCAGGGATCAGTAGGAGAGGAGGAGAGGATAGTTCATGAATCAGGTATCAGGAGGAGAGGAGGAGAGGATAGTTCATGAATCGGGTATCAGGAGGAGAGGAGGAGAGGATAGTTCATGAATCAGGGATCAGGATAAGAGGAGGAGAGAATAGTTAATGAATCAGGGATCAGGAGGAAAGGAGGAGAGGAGGAGACGATAGTTCATGAATCAGGGATCAGGATGAGAGGAGGAGAGAATAGTTCATGAATCAGGGATCAGGAGGAAAGGAGGAGAGGATGAGAGAATAGTTCATGAATCAGGGATCAGGGGGAGAGAATAGTTCATGAATCAGGGATCAGGAGGAGAGGAGGAAAGGATAGTTAATGAATCAGGGATCAGGAGGAGAGGAGGAGAGGAGGAGAGAATAGTTCATGAATCAGGGATCAGGAGGAAAGGAGGAGAGAATAGTTCATGAATCAGGGATCAGGAGGAGAGGAGGAAAGGATAGTTCATGTATCAGGGATCAGGAGGAGAGGAGGAGAGGATAGTTCATGAATCAGGGATCAGGAGGAGAGAAGGAGAGGAGGAGAGAATAGTTCATGAATCAGGGATCAGGAGGAGAGGAGGAGAGGATAGTTCATGAATCAGGGATCAGGAGGAGAGGAGGAGAGGAGGAGCGGATAGTTCATGAATCAGGGATCAGGAGGAAAGGAGGAGAGGAGGAGAGAATAGTTCACGAATCAACGATTAGGAGGAGAGGAGGAGAGAATAGTTCATGATTCAGGGATCAGTAGGAGAGGAGTAAAGGATAGTTCATGAATCAGGGATCAGGAGGAGAGAAGGAGAGGAGGAGAGAATAGTTCATGAATCAGGGATCAGGAGGAGAGGAGGAAAGGGCAGTTCATGAATCAGGGATCAGGAGGAGAGGAGGAGAGAATAGTTCAGGAATCAGGGATCAGGAGGTGAGGAGGAAAGGATAGTTCATGAATCAGGGATCAGGAGGAGAGGAGGAGAGGATAGTTCATGAATCAGGGATCAGGAGGAAAGGAGGAAAGGAGGAGAGAATAGTTCACGAATCAGTGATCAGGAGGAGAGGAGGAAAGGATAGTTCATGAATCAGGGATCAGGAGGAGAGAAGGAGAGGAAGAGAGGATAGTTCATGAATCAGGGATCAGGATGAGAGGAGCAGAGAATAGTTCATGAATCAGGGATCAGGAGGAGAGGAGGAGAGGAGAGTTCATGAGTCTGGGATCAGGAGAAATAGGGGAGAGGATAATTCATGAATCAGGGATCAGGAGGAAAAGAGGAGAGGAGGAGAGAATAGTTCATGAATCAGGGATCAGGAGGAAAGGAGGAGAGGAGGAGAGAATAGTTCATGAATCAGGGATCAGGAGGAAAGGAGGAGAGGAGGAGAGAATAGTTCATGAATCAGGGATCAGGAGGAGAGAAGGAGAGGGTAGTTCATGAATCAGGGATCAGGGGGAGAGGAGGAGAGGATAGTTAATGAATCAGGTATCAGGAGGAGAGGAGGAGAGGATAGTTCATGAATCGGGTATCAGGAGGAGAGGAGGAGAGGATAGTTCATGAATCAGGGATCAGGATAAGAGGAGGAGAGAATAGTTAATGAATCAGGGATCAGAAGGAGAGGAGGAAAGGATAATTAATGAATCTGGGATCAGGAGGAGAGGAGGAGAGGATAATTCATGAATTGGGGATCAGGAGGAAAGGAGGAGAGGATGAGAGAATAGTTCATGAATCAGGGATCAGAAGGAGAGGAGGAAAGGGTAGTTCATTAATCAGGGATCAGGAGGAGAGGAGGAGAAGATAGTTCATGAATCAGGGATCAGGAGGAGAGGAGGAGAGGAGGAGAGAATAGTTCACGAATAAGGGATCAGGAGGAGAGGAGGAAAGAATAGTTCATGAATCAGGGATCAGGAGGAGAGGAGGAGAGGATAGTTCATGAATCAGGGATCAGGAGGAGAGGAGGAGAGGATAGTTCATGAATCAGGGATCAGGAGGAGAGGAGGAGAGGAGGAGAGGAGGAGAGAATAGTTCATGAATCAGTGATCAGGAGGAGAGGAGGAGAGGAGGAGAGGATAGTTCACGAATCAGGGATCAGGAGGAGAGGAGGAGAGGAGGAGAGGAGGAGAGGATAGTTCATGAATCAGTGATCAGGAGGAGAGGAGGAAAGGATAGTTCATGAATCAAGGGATCAGGAGGAGAAGAAGATATAGAGTTTCATGAATCAGGGGATCAGACTACGGAGGAGTCACTCAGTGATTGGGGAGGACAGTAGGGGGACGAGGGGATGACACTAAGCACATGAGGACTCCCTTGCGTCAGTGGGATCCCACATCTGGGAATAATAAGACCCAAGGTCAATCATAGCAGTGAGCGAGTGGGACTGTCATCCAGACCGTTCTAAAAGTTTTACTGAGGTAATTTACCTCTTTAACCTTCGTCCTGTACTAGATTACCCCTGACTTGACCTGAACAACTAATACATGTGAGCTGAGTTTCGTGGGAAATGAACGGGACTCTCTGGTATTGTGTGGATTATTTATTCACAATAAACATGTCACCCGCAATACATACAGTGGGGCAAAAAAGTATTTAGTCAGCCACCAATTGTGCAAGTTCTCCCACTTAAAAAGATGAGAGAGGCCTGTAATTTTCATCATAGGTACACTTCAACCATGACAGACAAAATGAGAAAGAAAATCCTGAAAAAAGTATTTGGTCACCTACAAACAAGCAAGATTTCAGGCTCTCACAGACCTGTAGCTTCTTCTTTAAGAGGCTCCTCTATCCTCCACTCGTTACCTGTATTAATGGCACCTGTTTGAACTTGTTATCAGTATAAAAGACACCTGTCCACAACCTCAAACAGTCACACTCCAAACTCCACTATGGCCAAGACCAAAGAGCTGTCAAAGGACACCAGAAATAAAATTGTAGACCTGCACCAGGCTGGGAAGACTGAATCTGCAATTGGTAAGCAGCTTGGTTTGAAGAAATCAACTGTGGGAGCAATTATTAGGAAATGGAAGACATACAAGACCACTGATAATCTCCCTCGATCTGGGGCTCCACGCAAGATCTCACCCCGTGGGGTCCAAATGATCACAAGAACGGTGAGCAAAAATCCCAGAACCACACAGGGGGACCGAGTGAATGACCTGCAGAGAGCTGGGACCAAAGTAACAAAGCCTACCATCAGCAAGGGCATTGAAGATGAAACGTGGCTGGGTCTTTCAGCATGACAATGATCCCAAACACACCGCCCGGGCAACGAAGGAGTGGCTTCGTAAGAAGCATTTCAAGGCCCTGGAGTGGCCTAGCCAGTCTCCAGATCTCAACCCCATAGAAAATCTTTGGAGGGAGTTGAAAGTCCGTGTTGCCCAGCAAAAGCCCCAAAACATCACTGCTCTAGAGGAGATCTGCATGGAGGAATGGGCCAAAATACCAGCAACAGTGCGTGAAAACCTTGTGAAGACTTATAGAAAACATTTGACCTCTGTCATTGCCAACAAAGGGTATATAACAAAGTATTGAGATAAACTTTTGTTATTGACCAAATACTTATTTTCCACCATAATTTGCAAATAAATTAATAAAAAATCCTACAATATGATTTTCTGGATTTTTTTCTTTCTCATTTTGTCTGTCACAGTTGAAGTGTACCTATGATGAAAATGGCCTCTCTCATCTTTTTAAGTGGGAGAACTTGCACAATTGGTGGCTGACTAAATACTTTTTTGCCCCACTGTATGTACCACTCCTAAACCAACCTCCCCATGAATGCACATAAATATGGCATCGTTGTCACAAATATAAGGCCAACCTACTCTCTATGTAAACATACACATTACTCATCCAGAACGTACACTGAGTGCACAAAACATTAGGGACACCTGCTCTTTCCACGACATAGACTGACCAGGTGAAAGCTATGATCCCTTATTGATGACACCTGTTAAATCCACTTCAATTGGTGTAGATGAAGGGGAGGAGACAGGTTAAATAATGTTTTTAAGCCTTGAGACAATTGAGATATGGATTTTGTGCCATTCAGACGGTGAATGGGCAAGACAAAAGATTGAAGTGCCTTTGAATGGAGTATGGTAGTAGGTGTCAGGCGCACCAGTTTGAGTGTGTCAAGAAGTGCAATGCTGCTGGATTTTTCACACTTAACAGTTTCCCAAGACATCCAGCCAATTTGAGACAACTGTGGGAAGCATTGGAGTCAACATGAGCCAGCATTCCTGTGGAACCCTTTCGACACCTAGTAGAGTCCATGCCCCAACGATTTGAGGCTGTTCTGAGGGCAAAATGGGGTGCAACTCAATATTAGGAAGGTGTTCCTAATGTTTTGTACACTCAGTGTACACTATTATGTTACTATTATGTTACTATTATGTACACTATTATGTACACGATCTCCCTCATACAAAACTCCCTATGTGTACTACTGTGTACACACTTCCAGAGCCATACATTTAAGATAGATATAATAAATAATGATAATAACATTTTAATAATATTTTAAATATATGGCTCTGCACACTTCCATTTAGTCACGTCTGTCTCTGGTTTAAAGTAACTGTCCAGTTCTTCCAGATTTTAATTAATGACATTATGAGTGAAAAAAACATGTAATTACGTAAGTGAAAAAGCAGCTTTTCTGTGTTTGAATTATGTTGGCATACCCAAACAACAGAATGTTGTGGGTGTTTACTTGTCATTAAAAACATTCAATAAGTAGACCACTGATTGGCCAGCTCATCCTCCTCAGGAGTTTGAGGTGGGGTTTTTGAAGTGTTTTTTTCTTTAATTCATGTTTTGGCCACAAATAAGAGTATAGGATGAGCCAACGACATTATTTGGGTCTGAGTTAACAGAAAATGAACTTTTCCATTTTTTTTTTCTTTCCGCTAGACATTTACTTTACTCGTGTGGCCAAACCCATGATCAAACCAGACTGAATAATGATGTCTAATACGATGACATGTTAGGTCCAGAGAAAATTCCCCCTGGAACAGATCATACTGGCTGGGAAGATTCATCCTGGAACAGATCATACTGGCTGGGAAGATTCATCCTGGAACAGATCATACTGGCTGGGAATATTCCCCCTGGAACAGATCATACTGGCTGGGAAGATTCATCTTGGAACAGATCATACTTGCTGGGAATATTAATCCTGGAACAGATCATACTGGCTGGGAATATTCATCTTGGAACAGATCATACTGGCTGGGAAGTTTCATCCTGGAACAGATCATACTGGCTGGGAATATTCCCCCTGGAACAGATCATACTAGCTGGGAATATTCCCCCTGGAACAGATCATACTGGCTGGGAATATTTTACTTCTGGAACAAATCATACTGGCTGGGTATATTAATCCTGGAACCGATCATACTGGCTGGGAAGATTCATCCTGGAACAGATCATACTGGCTGGGAATATTAATCCTGGAACAGATCATACTGGCTGGGAAGATTCATCCTGGAACAGATCATCCTGGCTGGGAAGATTCATCCTGGAACAGATTACACGCTGGGAAGATTAATCCTGGAACAGATCATACTGGCTGGGAAGATTAATCCGGGAACAGATCATACTTGCTGGGAATATTAATCCTGGAACAGATCATACTTGCTGGGAATATTAATCCTAGAACAGATCATACTTGCTGGGAATATTAATCCTGGAACAGATCATACTTGCTGGGAATATTAATCCTGGAACAGATCATACTTGCTGGGAATATTAATCCTAGAACAGATCATACTTGCTGGGAATATTAATCCTGGAACAGATCATACTTGCTGGGAATATTAATCCTGGAACAGATCATACTTGCTGGGAATATTAATCCTGGAACAGATCATACTTGCTGGGAAGATTCATCCTGGAACAGATCATACGGGCTGGGAAGATTAATCCTGGAACAGATCATACTTGCTGGGAATATTAATCCTGGAACAGATCATACTTGCTGGGAATATTAATCCTGGAACAGATCATACTTGCTGGGAATATTAATCCTGGAACAGATCATACTTGCTGGGAATATTAATCCTAGAACAGATCATACTTGCTGGGAATATTAATCCTGGAACAGATCATACTTGCTGGGAATATTAATCCTGGAACAGATCATACTTGCTGGGAATATTAATCCTAGAACAGATCATACTTGCTGGGAATATTAATCCTAGAACAGATCATACTGGCTTGGAAGATTCATCTTGGAACAGATCATCTGGCAGGGAAGATTCATCCTGGAACAGATCATACTGGCTGGGAATATTCCCCCTGGAACAGATCATACTGGCTGGGAATATTCCCCCTGGAACAGATCATACTGGCTGGGAATATTTTACCCCTGGAACAGATCATACTGGCTGGGAATATTAATCCTGGAACAGATCATACTGGCTGGGAAGATTCCCCCTGGAACAGATCATACTGGCTGGGAACATTAATCCTGGAACAGATCATACTTGCTGGGAATATTAATCCTGGAACAGATCATACTTGCTGGGAATATTAATCCTGGAACAGATCATACTTGCTGGGAATATTAATCCTAGAACAGATCATACTTGCTGGGAATATTAATCCTAGAACAGATCATACTGGCTTGGAAGATTCATCTTGGAACAGATCATCTGGCAGGGAAGATTCATCCTGGAACAGATCATACTGGCTGGGAATATTCCCCCTGGAACAGATCATACTGGCTGGGAATATTCCCCCTGGAACAGATCATACTGGCTGGGAATATTTTACCCCTGGAACAGATCATACTGGCTGGGAATATTAATCCTGGAACAGATCATACTGGCTGGGAAGATTCCCCCTGGAACAGATCATACTGGCTGGTAATATTCATCCTAGAACAGATCATCCTGGCTGGGAAGATTCCCCCTGGAATAGATCATCCTGGCTGGGAATATTCATCCTGGAACAGATCATACTAGCTGGGAAGAACCCCCCCTGGAACAGATCATACAGGCTGGGAATATTCATCCTGGAACAGATCATACTGGCTGGGAAGATTCATCCTGGAACAGATCATACTGGCTGGGAAGATTCATCCTGGAACAGATCATCCTGGCTGGGAAGATTCATCCTGGAACAGATCATACTGGCTGGGAAGATCCCCCTCTGGAACAGATCATACTGGCTGGGAATATTAATCCTGGAACAGATCATACTGGCTGGGAATTTTAATCCTGGAACAGATCATACTTGCTGGGAATATTAATCCTGGAACAGATCATACTGGCTGGGAATATTCATCCTGGAACAGATCATACTTGCTGGGAATATTCATCCTAGAACAGATCATCCTGGCTGGGAAGATTCCACCTGGAATAGATCATCTTGGCTGGGAAGATTCATCATGGAACAGATCATACTGGCTGGAAAAATCCCCGCCTGGAACAGATCATACAGGCTGGGAATATTCATCCTGGAACAGATCATACTGGCTGGGAATATTCATCCTGGAACAGATCATACTGGCTGGGAATATTCATCCTGGAATAGATCATACTGGCTGGGAAGATCCCCCCCTGGAACAGATAATACTGGCTGGGAATATTCATCTTGGAACAGATCATACTGCTGGGAAGATTCATCCTGGAACAGATCATACTGGCTGGGAATATTCCCCCTGGAACAGATCATACTGGCTGGGAACATTCATCCTGGAACAGATCATACTGGCTGGGAACATTCCCCCTGGAACAGATCATACTGGCTGGGAATATTCATCCTGGAACAGATCATACTGGCTGGGAAGATCCCCCCCTGGAACAGATCATACTGGCTGGGAATATTCATCCTGGAACAGATCATACTGGCTGGGAAGATTCATCCTGGAATAGATCATACTGGCTGGGAATTTTCACCCTGGAGCAGATCATACTGGCTGGGAATATTCATCCTTGAACAGATCATACTGGCTGGGAATATTTATCCTGGAACAGATCATACCTGCTGGGAATATTCCCCCTGGAATAGATCATACTGGCTGGGAAGATTTCCCCCCCCCCCCCCCCCCCCCCCCGGAGCAGATCATACTGGCTGGGAATATTCATCCTGGAACAGATCATACTGGCTGGGAAGATTCATCCTGGAACAGATCATACTGGCTGGTAAGATTCATCCTGGAACAGATCATACTGGCTGGGAAGATTCATCTTGGAACAGATCATTCTGGCTGGGAAGATTCATCATGGAACAGATCATACTGGCTGGGAAGATCCCCCCCTGGAACAGATCATACTGGCTGGGAATATTAATCCTGGAACAGATCATACTTGCTGGGAATATTAATCCTGGAACAGATCATACTGGCTGGGAATATTCCCCCTGGAACAGATCATACTGGCTGGGAATATTCATCCTGGAACAGATCATCCTGGCTGGGAAGATTCCCCCTGGAACAGATCATCCTGCCTGTGAATATTCATCCTGGAACAGATCATACTGGCTGGGAATATTCATCCTGGAACAGATCATACTGGCTGGGAAGATCCCCCCCCTGGAACAGATCATACAGGCTGGGAATATTCATCCTGGAACAGATCATACTGGCTGGGAATATTCATCCTGGAACAGATCATACTGGCTGGGAAGATTCATCCTGGAATAGATCATACTGGCTGGGAATTTTCACCCTGGAGCAGATCATACTGGCTGGGAATATTCATCCTTGAACAGATCATACTGGCTGGGAATATTTATCCTGGAACAGATCATACCTGCTGGGAATATTCCCCCTGGAATAGATCATACTGGCTGGGAAGATCCCCCCCCCCCCTGGAGCAGATCATACTGGCTGGGAATATTCATCCTGGAACAGATCATACTGGCTGGGAAGATTCATCCTGGAACAGATCATACTGGCTGGTAAGATTCATCCTGGAACAGATCATACTGGCTGGGAAGATTCATCTTGGAACAGATCATCCTGGCTGGGAAGATTCATCATGGAACAGATCATACTGGCTGGGAAGATCCCCCCCTGGAACAGATCATACTGGCTGGGAATATTAATCCTGGAACAGATCATACTTGCTGGGAATATTAATCCTGGAACAGATCATACTGGCTGGGAATATTCCCCCTGGAACAGATCATACTGGCTGGGAATATTCATCCTGGAACAGATCATCCTGGCTGGGAAGATTCCCCCTGGAACAGATCATCCTGCCTGTGAATATTCATCCTGGAACAGATCATACTGGCTGGGAATATTCATCCTGGAACAGATCATACTGGCTGGGAATATTCATCCTGGAACAGATCTTACTGGCTGGGAATATTCATCCTGGAACAGATCATACTGGCTGGGAAGATTCATCCTGGAACAGATCATACTGGCTGGGAAGATTCATCCTGGAACAGATCATCCTGGCTGGGAAGATTCATCCTGGAACAGATCATACTGGCTGGGAAGATCCCCCTCTGGAACAGATCATACTGGCTGGGAATATTCATCCTGGAACAGATCATACTGGCTGGGAATGTTAATCCTGGAACAGATCATACTTGCTGGGAATATTAATCCTGGAACAGATCATACTGGCTGGGAATATTCATCCTGGAACAGATCATACTTGCTGGGAATATTCATCCTAGAACAGATCATCCTGGCTGGGAAGATTCCCCCTGGAATAGATAATCTTGGCTGGGAAGATTCATCATGGAACAGATCATACTGGCTGGGAAGATCCCCCCCTGGAACAGATCATACAGGCTGGGAATATTCATCCTGGAACAGATCATACTGGCTGGGAATATTCATCCTGGAACAGATCATACTGGCTGGGAATATTCATCCTGGAATAGATCATACTGGCTGGGAAGATCCCCCCCTGGAACAGATAATACTGGCTGGGAATATTCATCTTGGAACAGATCATACTGCTGGGAAGATTCATCCTGGAACAGATCATACTGGCTGGGAATATTCCCCCTGGAACAGATCATACTGGCTGGGAACATTCATCCTGGAACAGATCATACTGGCTGGGAACATTCATCCTGGAACAGATCATACTGGCTGGGAACATTCCCCCTGGAACAGATCATACTGGCTGGGAATATTCATCCTGGAACAGATCATACTGGCTGGGAATATTCATCCTGGAACAGATCATACTGGCTGGGAATATTCATCCTGGAACAGATCATACTGGCTGGGAATATTCATCCTGGAATAGATCATACTGGCTGGGAAGATCCCCCCCTGGAACAGATAATACTGGCTGGGAATATTCATCTTGGAACAGATCATACTGCTGGGAAGATTCATCCTGGAACAGATCATACTGGCTGGGAATATTCCCCCTGGAACAGATCATACCGGCTGGGAACATTCATCCTGGAACAGATCATACTGGCTGGGAACATTCATCCTGGAACAGATCATACTGGCTGGGAACATTCCCCCTGGAACAGATCATACTGGCTGGGAATATTCATCCTGGAACAGATCATACTGGCTGGGAAGATCCCCCCCTGGAACAGATCATACTGGCTGGGAATATTCATCCTGGAACAGATCATACTGGCTGGGAAGATTCATCCTGGAATAGATCATACTGGCTGGGAATTTTCACCCTGGAGCAGATCATACTGGCTGGGAATATTCATCCTTGAACAGATCATACTGGCTGGGAATATTTATCCTGGAACAGATCATACCTGCTGGGAATATTCCCCCTGGAATAGATCATACTGGCTGGGAAGATCCCCCCCCCCCCCCCCCCCCCCGGAGCAGATCATACTGGCTGGGAATATTCATCCTGGAACAGATCATACTGGCTGGTAAGATTCATCCTGGAACAGATCATACTGGCTGGGAAGATTCATCTTGGAACAGATCATCCTGGCTGGGAAGATTCATCATGGAACAGATCATACTGGCTGGGAAGATCCCCCCCTGGAACAGATCATACTGGCTGGGAATATTAATCCTGGAACAGATCATACTTGCTGGGAATATTAATCCTGGAACAGATCATACTGGCTGGGAATATTCCCCCTGGAACAGATCATACTGGCTGGGAATATTCATCCTGGAACAGATCATCCTGGCTGGGAAGATTCCCCCTGGAACAGATCATCCTGCCTGTGAATATTCATCCTGGAACAGATCATACTGGCTGGGAATATTCATCCTGGAACAGATCATACTGGCTGGGAATATTCATCCTGGAACAGATCTTACTGGCTGGGAATATTCATCCTGGAACAGATCATACTGGCTGGGAAGATTCATCCTGGAACAGATCATACTGGCTGGGAAGATTCATCCTGGAACAGATCATCCTGGCTGGGAAGATTCATCCTGGAACAGATCATACTGGCTGGGAAGATCCCCCTCTGGAACAGATCATACTGGCTGGGAATATTCATCCTGGAACAGATCATACTGGCTGGGAATGTTAATCCTGGAACAGATCATACTTGCTGGGAATATTAATCCTGGAACAGATCATACTGGCTGGGAATATTCATCCTGGAACAGATCATACTTGCTGGGAATATTCATCCTAGAACAGATCATCCTGGCTGGGAAGATTCCCCCTGGAATAGATAATCTTGGCTGGGAAGATTCATCATGGAACAGATCATACTGGCTGGGAAGATCCCCCCCTGGAACAGATCATACAGGCTGGGAATATTCATCCTGGAACAGATCATACTGGCTGGGAATATTCATCCTGGAACAGATCATACTGGCTGGGAATATTCATCCTGGAATAGATCATACTGGCTGGGAAGATCCCCCCCTGGAACAGATAATACTGGCTGGGAATATTCATCTTGGAACAGATCATACTGCTGGGAAGATTCATCCTGGAACAGATCATACTGGCTGGGAATATTCCCCCTGGAACAGATCATACTGGCTGGGAACATTCATCCTGGAACAGATCATACTGGCTGGGAACATTCATCCTGGAACAGATCATACTGGCTGGGAACATTCCCCCTGGAACAGATCATACTGGCTGGGAATATTCATCCTGGAACAGATCATACTGGCTGGGAATATTCATCCTGGAACAGATCATACTGGCTGGGAATATTCATCCTGGAACAGATCATACTGGCTGGGAATATTCATCCTGGAAAAAATCATACTGGCTGGGAAGATCCCCCCTGGAACAGATCATACTGGCTGGGAAGTTTCATCCTGGAATAGATCATACAGGCTGGGAATATTCATTCTGGAACAGATCATACTGGCTGGGAATATTCATCCTGGAACAGATCATTCTGGCTGGGAATATTCCCCCTGGAACAGATCATACTGGCTGGGAAGATTCACCCTGGAACACCCAGATCCAGGGAGAGGTGACGAACGACAATACCACCCCGCACTTTGGAATACACCAATTCTTTGGAGAGAATTCTGCATGTAGGGCTTCAATTGGATGCTTGTCCCACATTTTAAACTTCAGTTTATTGATTTGCCCCCAAACCTCACTTCCGTAAAGAGCTATTGGTAGGATTATGCTCTCAAATCGCTCTCTCTCTCTCTGTCTCTCTCGCTCTCTATTTCCACTCCATTATCAGTCTCTGTCAACTCTTTCACAGAGCACATGGACACTGTGGCCTTTCCATACTGGGTAGCTCTCTCTCTCTCTCTCGCTCCCCCTCTCTCTCCCCCTCTCTCTCTCGGTCTTTCTCTCTCTCTCTCTCTCTCTCTCTCTCTCTCTCTCTCTCTCTCCCCCCCCCTCTCTCTCTCCCTCGTTTGGAATAAATGTAGTGATTTCTGCGAATAATGAATCTCTTGGTGAGGAATATTTCTCATAGGAAAGGAGAAAGCCAATCTCTGTTTCTTCCTCCCCTGTCGTGCAGTGACCACATACACGCTCATCTTTGTGTAGCCATGTCTTCTTACAGCACGTCTGCTGGTTTCTATTGCCAATTGGTGGTCACTCAGCCCATTAATATTCTCTGTTTAGGACCTGATAGCAATTTAGTCGGCTTTGGGATTTGTTTTTGTTTTTCCAATGTGGTTTTGGTTTTTTTGGATTGGTTTTGTTTATTTGAATTATTTATTTTGAAGCAGTGCTAGTGTCAGCTTGGTTGGTTAGGTCCAACACCAGTTGACTGAGAGGGCTTGTTCCTGGGCTCAGCTCTTAAATTGGAGACTTGAATTTGGACTTGAATATTTCTGACCTACATGTAATTACTTGAAACATAGGAAAGAATTAACAAGCAAACTAGAATGTTATTTGGCCTTAAACAGAGAATACACAGTTACAGAATACCTGACCACTGTGACTGACCCAAAATTAAGGAAAGCTTTGACTATGTGCAGACTCAGTGAGCATAGCCTTGCTATTGAGAAGGCAGGCCTGGCTCTCAAGAGAAGACAGGTTATGTGCACACTGCCCACAAAATGAGGTGGAAACTGAGCTGCACTTCCTAACCTTCTGCCAAACGTATTACCATATTAGAGACACATACTTCCCTCAGATTACACAGACACACAAAGAATTCAAGAAAACAAGTCCAATTTTGATAAACTCCCATATCTATTAGGGAAATACCACAGTGTGCCATCACAGCAGCAAGATTTGTGACCTGTTGCTACAAGAAAAGGGCAACCATTGAAGAAAAAACACCATTGTAAATACAACCCATATTCATGTTTATTTATTTTTCCTTTAGCACATTGTTACAACACTGTATTTATTTATTTCACCTTTATTTAATCAGGTAGGCTAGTTGAGAATAAGTTCTCATTTACAACTGGTATAGAAACATAATATGACATTAGAAATGTCTTTATTCTTTTGGAACTTTTGTGCGTGTAATGTTTTTTAAATTGTTGATTTCACTTTTGTTTATCATCTATTTCACTTGCTTTGGCTATGTAAACATATGTTTCTCATGCCAATAAAGTCATTTTCTTCCTGAGAGATCGCTGGTCAGATTTTCTCACATATAAACATTCGGCAACTTATTCTCTTTACTGTCGTGTTCTTCTCTCCTAATCTAGTCCTCACATTTCTAAAAACCAAACCTTTAGCCTAAGTGGCTCTGGAGAGGCCCCTACCCCGCTACACATAACCCTTGTAGCCCACTTGATCCACATCACCATCCTTTCCCCAGCGATGTGCCTGGTACACTGCTACTGCTACTGCTGCTCTAAAGTGCCATCTTATTATAGATGGACTCTCCAGCTAGTGAGTGCCTTTCTCTGTCCTCTGCATGGGAATTACACACACTGAGCCGCATCTCAGTTGTATGTCCATTCACAGTATTGTAACTTGACATACCACACTTGTCAAAGGCACAGATAATTGCCCATTGATGTTTTAAGGTCTCCATATATCTCTGTGTAGAGGTTTTTGAGCTACTGAGATAATGGGTTAAGCAGAACTACTGTAGCACTGTGAATTCCCCAGCTGGAAGAGAAACATGCCCAGAGAGTTAAATCAACTATAGTCTGGGGAAAAGCCTACTAGGCTGGGGTTAACTACCTAATGTGTGCCTAAGATATTAAGGCTCATGCAGAACGGAAAGCACATTATTTATTTATTAAGACAGAGTGGATAGTACTGTTCAAACTCATCCTGGGAAAAACGATTTTGTTGAGAGAGAAATAGCGAGAGATTGAGAGAGGTAGACAGACATAGAGCGATTTAGAGCGCAAGAGAAAGAAAGAGTGAGAGTGAGAAGAGAGAGAGGGAAGAGAGAGAGAGAGAGAGAGACTCTCAAGATGTCCCTAGGAAGTGTATCTAGTCAACACACATATTCCGATATAAACTGAACAACAATATTAATGCAAGATGCAACAATTTAAAAGATTGAGTTACAATTCATATAAGAAAATAAGTAAATTAAAATAATTCAGAAGGTCCTAATCTATGTATTGCACATGTCTGGGAAAACAGATATGCACATTAAAAAAAGATGAGGAGTGGGTCAGTATCTTGTGCGACCACCAGTTGCCTCAGGAAGCATGACATCTCCTTCACAGAGTGGATCAGGCTGTTGATTATGGCCTGAGGAATGTTGTCCCACTCCTCTGTGTGAAGTGGCTGGAAATCGTCTGGAACTGGAACACCCTGCCATACACCTAGATCCAGAGCATCCCAAACATGCATATTATATTACATTTTATAATTATGTTATATGATATTATTATATGATATTATTAAATTATATGGTGTTATTATTATGATTATTATGATTATTATATGATATTATTATATATCATTATTATATTATTATATTACATTATATTATTATATTCATATTATTATATTATATTGATATTATATGATATTATTATATTACATTATTATGATTATTGTGTTATAATATTATATTGCACTATTATATGATATTATCATATTATATTATTATATGATATGATATGATATTATTATGATTATTACATTATAGTATTATATTACAGTATTATATTATCATATTATATTACATTATAATATTATTTCATATTATTATATTATATTATATTATTATATGATATGATATTAAATTATATTATATTACATTATATTATTACATGATTAAATCATTATATTACATTATAATTTTATATTACTTTATAATATTATTATATTATATTAATATATTATTATATGATATTAATATATTATTATATGATATTACATTATTATATTATTAAATCATTATATTACATTATAATATTATTATATTATATTACTTCATAATATTATTATTTTATATTATTATATTATAATATTCCATTATATTATTATATATTATTATATTACATTACATTATATCCATAAAGCCTATAGTGTTTCTCATTCTGTCTTTGTCCAAAGACCTGATCACTGTTGACTATAATGGTTTGCAATTCACTTATGTCCAATTTTAGTCAACAGATATCAGTATTGATGTTGACTAGGCTGTCATACTTCTTGTTAAAACTACATTTCTGTAATAGAGTTCTCTCCCTAATGTGTTGCACGTCTTAGAGGGCTGTCTGAGGCAGGTAGTGCACTAAATAGGGAGAAGGGTGCTATTTGAGACACACACAAAGATCCAAGAAAACGAACGACGCTCGACTGAGCGTGAATACTGAGTGTGAATTCAAACAGCTTGTGTCCTGATGGGTGGTTACTGGTTTCTTAATAGTTTCTCAGGCTCGGACCCATTTACGATCTATCTTCTTCCACTGCTGTCATTTGATTTATGTAGTTGTTGGTTTGAGTTTCACTACTTTTTAAGGCTAGTCCCTCTGGTTGTTCCCTGCGGTATACTCTGTGGACTGTGTCCTTAAATGAAGTTCAGCTTTTCTCCAAATTCTCCACAGGTCAATGTGTCCCCAAAGTTTTCGTTTCTGGCAACAAAATCTCATGTGGACAGATTGCGTAAACCGAAATGGTTCCGTAGATCTGTCATGATACAACAGGATGCATGAGCAGCACTAGTTCCAGTGCGTTGGACAAATCACAATTTAATCTAGCATTTTAACAATTGGGTGAGACTTTAGTTCTGGATTAACCGAGATTACGGGCAACACTACATTGTCACGTTCAAATATCCATAAATTTCTCCAAAATGACCATGACATGAAAAACTTGGTCTTTAAGCTACAACTGTCTCTGTTCCCTTGAAGTCTTGAATTATAAATGTATGGTTTATAAACAGTATCAGAGGTGTTGCTGTATAGAATTGATAGCCCATAACAGTTTGTCATTAACACTGTGCCTTTGGAACAACGACCCAACACTTGCTAGCCTGAGGGACACTGCCTCACAGTAGTAACACAGGATCAGGATCAAGGTAAAAAGGTAGACCTCGCACATACATTACAATCCCCACCCTTCTCTCCTTCCTTCCTTCCCTTGTCTGAGTGCCACAGAAATGTACACTGGCATTTTTCTGTAACACCCACCTATTCCCATATTTCTCTCTGTGCACCATTTCACAGGCGGGTGGGTGGGTAAGCCATGCCAGCAGCAGATAAGTACCTTGTTCTCTGTGTGGCACTGCCCTCAGCCATCTGGCAAGGGTAGGAGCTGGAGCTGGCATGCAGAGACGAACAGGGGCTTTAACTGTCTGTGCTCAGCGGGAGTTCCACCTAGGCACTGATCTGTGGTCAGTTTTACTGTTTTTTTGCTGATTCCGGGAGGTTATGCTGGTCATAGATATGTGCCTACAGGTAACTTCTACTCCAAGCTGTTCAGATGACCATGCCTGTTCTGAGGATGTATTTTCAGGGTGTACGGTAGCGAATGCACTTGTACTGATATAATTTCCTTTCCTACACTGCTCCTTAGCCACCAGTAAGCCACAGCTTATTATGTCACATCAATAATGTTCATATAGGACTGATAGGTTTTTAAGTAACACTAGAATGCTTAATCACAGCAACATTAATGAAATGCTTAATCACCTCTCCAGTTATTTCTCCTCTAAGACTGAACACATTCCCCCAGCCCCCCTCTGACCTCCAAAGCCAGTCAAAATGACATGCTTACTGATGTATGTCTATCAACTGACAGTGGAACCTGCTGTGGAGCCCCAGTGAGGTGTGGAAAGCTAACAGCAGTGCACTGATTGGCGTAATGGGTTTACAATGGGGATCTGCAGGGCCAATGTAAAGAGACCTGAGGGGAATTCTAATCTAACTCCCAGGCATGGCAGTCCAGCCATTCAACCTGAGAAAGAAGCGCCACTGTTGACAATACAATGATTAACTAGCATTAACTATTTTTGTCTGCCTCTTGTGTTGTCAGCCTCGATCGATCTCATTCTCTCTCTCTTGCTATTGCTCGAGTTTTCCTCCTCTCTCTCTCGCTGTAGTTTTCCTCCTCTCTCTCTCGCTGTAGTTTTCCTCCTCTCTCTCTCTCGCTGTAGTTTTCCTCCTCTCTCTCACACTGTAGTTTCCCCCCTCTCTCTCGCTCTCTCGCTGTAGTTTTCCTCCTCTCTCTCACACTGTAGTTTTCCCCCTCTCTCTCACACTGTAGTTTTCCCCCTCTCTCTCACACTGTAGTTTCCCCCTCTCTCTCACACTGTAGTTTTCCCTCTCTCTCTAGTTTTCCTCCTCTCTCTCACACTGTAGTTTTCCACCTCTCTCTCTCACACTGTAGTTTTCCTCCTCTCTCTCCATTTTCCTCCTCTCTCTCACACTGTAGTTTTCCTCCTCTCTCTCACACTGTAGTTTTCCTCCTCTCTCTCCAGTTTTCCTCATCTCTCACACACTGTAGTTTTCCCCCTCTCTCTCACACTGTAGTTTTCCTCCTCTCTCTCCATTTCCCTCCTCTCTCTCACACTGTAGTTTTCCTCCTCTCTCACACTGTAGTTTTCCTCCTCTCTCTCCATTTCCCTCCTCTCTCTCACACTGTAGTTTTCCTCCTCTCTCTCACACTGTAGTTTTCCTCCTCTCTCTCACAAGTGTAGTTTTCCTCCTCTCTCTCCATTTCCCTCCTCTCTCTCACACTGTAGTTTTCCTCCTCTCTCACACACTGTAGTTTTCCTCCTCTCTCTCACACTGTAGTTTTCCTCCTCTCTCTCACACTGTAGTTTTCATCCTTTCCTCCTCTCTCTCACACTGTAGTTTTCCTCCTCTCTCTCACACTGTAGTTTTCCTCCTCTCTCTCACACTGTAGTTTTCCTCCTCTCTCTCCAGTTTTCCTCCTCTCTCTCACACTGTAGTTTTCCTCCTCTCTCTCACACTGTAGTTTTCCTCCTCTCTCTCACACTGTAGTTTTCCTCCTCTCTCACACACTGTAGTTTTCCTCCTCTCTCTCACACTGTAGTTTTCATCCTTTCCTCCTCTCTCTCACACTGTAGTTTTCCTCCTCTCTCTCACACTGTAGTTTTCCTCCTCTCTCTCACACTGTAGTTTTCCTCCTCTCTCTCCAGTTTTCCTCACCTCTCACACACTCTAGTTTTCCTCCTCTCTCTCACACTGTAGTTTTCCTCCTCTCTCTCACACTGTAGTTTTCCTCCTCTCTCTCACACTGTAGTTTTCCTCCTCTCTCTCCAGTTTTCCTCACCTCTCACACACTCTAGTTTTCCTCCTCTCTCTCCATTTCCCTCCTCTCTCTCACACTGTAGTTTTCCTCCTCTATCTCACACTGTAGTTTTCCTCCTCTCTCGCACACTGTAGTTTTCCTCCTCTCTCTCCAGTTTTCCTCATCTCTCACACACTGTAGTTTTCCTCCTCTCTCACACACTGTAGTTTTCCTCCTCTCTCTCACACTGTAGTTTTCCTCCTCTCTCTCCATTTCCCTCCTCTCTCTCACACTGTAGTTTTCCTCCTCTCTCTCACACTGTAGTTTTCCTCCTCTCTCTCCAGTTTTCCTCATCTCTCACACACTGTAGTTTCCCTCCTCTCTCTCACACTGTAGTTTTCCTCATCTCTCACACACTGTAGTTTTCCTCCTCTCTCTCACACTGTAGTTTTCATCCTTTCCTCCTCTCTCTCACACTGTAGTTTTCCTCCTCTATCTCACACTGTAGTTTTCCTCCTCTCTCTCACACTGTAGTTTTCATCCTTTCCTCCTTTCTCTCACACTCTAGTTTTCCTCCTCTCTCTCACACTGTAGTTTTCATCCTTTCCTCCTCTCTCTCACACTGTAGTTTTCATCCTTTCCTCCTCTCTCTCACACTGTAGTTTTCCTCCTCTCTCTCACACTGTAGTTTTCATCCTTTCCTCCTCTCTCTCACACTGTAGTTTTCCTCCTCTCTCTCACACTGTAGTTTTCCTCCTCTCTCTCACACTGTAGTTTTCATCCTTTCCTCCTCTCTCTCACACTGTAGTTTTCCTCCTCTCTCTTACACTGTAGTTTTCCTCCTCTCTCTCCAGTTTTCCTCCTATCTCTCTCTCTCTCCAGTTTTCCTCCTCTCTCTCTCTCCAGTTTTCCTCCTCTCTCTCTCTCGCTCCAGTTTTCCTCCTCTCTCTCTCTCCAGTTTTCCTCCTCTCTCTCTCTCGCTCCAGTTTTCCTCCTCTCTCTCTCTCCAGTTTTCCTCCTCTCTCTCTCATGCTCCAGTTTTCCTCCTCTCTCTCTCTCTCTCCAGTTTTCCTCCTCTCTCTCTCTCCAGTTTTCCTCCTCTCTCTCTCTCGCTCCAGTTTTCCTCCTCTCTCTCTCTCTCTCCAGTTTTCCTCCTCTCTCTCTCTCTCTCCAGTTTTTCTCCTCTCTCTCTCTCTCCAGTTTTCCTCCTCTCTCTCTCTCTCTCCAGTTTTTATCCTCTCTCTCTCTCTCTCTCTCCAGTTTTCCTCTCTCTCTCTCTCTCCAGTTTTCCTCCTCTCTCTCTCTCTCCAGTTTTCCTCCTCTCTCTCACACTGTAGTTTTCCTCCTCTCTCTCTCTCTCCAGTTTTCCTCCTCTCTCTCTCTCCAGTTTTCCTCCTCTCTCTCTCTCCAGTTTTCCTCCTCTCTCTCTCTCGCTCCAGTTTTCCTCCTCTCTCTCTCTCCAGTTTTCCTCCTCTCTCTCTCTCGCTCCAGTTTTCCTCCTCTCTCTCTCTCCAGTTTTCCTCCTCTCTCTCTCTCCAGTTTTCCTCCTCTCTCTCTCTCTCTCCAGTTTTCCTCATCTCTCTCTCTCCAGTTTTCCTCCTCTCTCTCTCTCGCTCCAGTTTTCCTCCTCTCTCTCTCTCTCTCTCCAGTTTTCCTCCTCTCTCTCCAGTTTTCCTCCTCTCTCTCTCTCTCTCCAGTTTTCCTCCTCTCTCTCTCGCTCCAGTTTTCCTCCTCTCTCTCTCTCCAGTTTTCCTCCTCTCTCTCTCTCTCCAGTTTTCCTCCTCTCTCTCTCTCTTTCCAGTTTTCCTCCTCTCTCACTCTCCAGTTTTCCTCCTCTCTCTCTCCATCTCTTTTTGAACGATCATTAACTTTTTTTTGTCAGTCACATACATGAATTCAAACACACATGCGCGCAGACACACACACACACACACACACACACACACACACACACACACACACACACACACACACACACACACACACACACACACACACACACACACACACACACACACACACACACTCACACCACAACCCGGGACAGAAAAACTTGAATATCCCCAGAACAGTCAATATGGGAACCACTGTTGCAGTATATTAGTATTCAAGAGTAAAGAACGTTGTGCTGTTCTCAACCCTCAAGGCTGCCTAATCGTGATTCAGGACAACAACCTGGTTCTGTTTGTTAATCCAATTTTCCGCTAGAATGTTTTTCTTCCCTTCTCTTCTCTGTCTCCACAGACTTGGCTGGGACCAGACAGTATGGGGTTAAAAAGCTCCTACTGGCTTTTGATATCTTTCATGGTGGTGAGTACATCTTCAGCTTCTCATTAACAAAAGTAAGGACACATCTACTCATTCAAGGGTTTTTCTTTATTTTTACTATTTTCTACATTGTAGAATAATAGTGAAGACATTCTTGGCATTCTCTCAACCAGCTTCACCTGGAATGCTTTTCCAACAGTCTTAAAGGAGTTCCCACATATGCTGAGAACTTGTTGGCCGCTTTTCCTTCACTCTGCGGTCCAACTCATACAAACCATCTCAATTGGGTTGAGGTTGGGTGATTGTGGAGGCCAGGTCATTTGATGCAGCACTTCATCACTCTCCTTCTTGGTCAAATAGCCCTTACACAGCCTGGAGGTATGTTTTGGGTCATTGTCCTGTTGAAAAACAAATGACAGTCCCACTAAGCGCAAACCAGATGGGATGGCGTATCGCTGCAGAAGGCTGTGATAGCCATGCTGGTTAAGTGTGCCTTGAAGATCATCGCGATCATCGCGAAGATCATCTGTTCCCCTACTCTGTGTCTCACAAAGACACGGCGGTTGGAACCCTTATTATTGCGTTTGAGCCAATCAGTTGTGTTGTGACAAGATAGTAATGATGAACTGTCATTTCTCTTTGGTTATTTGAGCTGTTCTTGCCATAATATGGACTTGGTCTTTTACCAAATAGGGCTGTCTTCTGTATACCACCCCTACCTTGTCACAACACAACTGATTGGCTCAAACGCAATAATAAGGGAAGAAATTCCACAAATCAACAAGGCACACCTGTTAATTGATATGCATTCCAGGTGACTACCTCATGAAGCTAAGTGTGCAAAGTTGTCATCAAGAGTGCAAAGTTGCACACCAAGAGTGTGCAAAGTTGTCATCAATGCAAAGGGTGGCTACTTTGAAGAATCTAAAAATTAAAATATATTTTGATTTGTTTTACACTTTTTTGGTTACTACATGATTCCATAGGTGTTATTTCATAGGTTTGACGTATTCACTATTATTCTACAATGTAGAAAATAGTAAAAATAAATTAAAACTCTGGAATGAGTAGGTGTGTCCAAACTTGACTGGTACTGTAAATACTTGTTGTTAGATTACTTTTTGCTGTGTTTATTACTGTAATGCAATTTATATATTACTGTAATTTTTTACCAAATTGTACAGGATTTGTTCTGTAAATGTGTTTTAACTTGATAAAATACCATGCATTGTCTCAAAGTAGTAGATGAACTGCAATACTTTTTGCTGTGCTGGTTTTCAACGCATAGAGAAAATCAGAGAGATGAATTTGATGTAGTTCACTAATCCGTTAATCACTAATTGGTTCAGTTTGGCAACTAGAGGCATGGATGACCTAAAAGCCAGAAGATCTTTCAGCCATGACGCTCTGCAGATACTTTATATGAATGGCAGAGGTTGGTTGGCTGGTGTGTATCTGTGTCTCTGTGTCTCTGTGTCTCTCTCTGTGTGTGTGTGTGTGTGTGTGTGTGTGTGTGTGTGTGTGTGTGTGTGTGTGTGTGTGTGTGTGTGTGTGTGTGTGTGTGTCTGTGTGTGAGTGAGTGAGTGAGTGAGTGAGTGAGTGAGTGAGTGAGTGAGCGAGCATGCTTGCTGGATGCATCCCCACTTGTTTGCCAACCCTCATCATACTTTACCTAAACCCAATGGTCAGCTGGCATGGTAAACCAGTTATAAAAACCTGCCACTGTCTTTGCCTTTTGTTACTTTATGATCATGAAACTCAAGGCAGCAGATATCAGCCTCATTTATTATTCATGAGATGCAAAGGGTATTATGTATAATGGTAATTTGTTAGAACATTTGTGTAATTACAGTTTGTAATACCATGTCTTGTTTTGAGGTGTTTTTACATATGCACGACTATACTAAGGGAGGGGGCTCAGTTTCCCTGCCTGTCTCATTACACTACGATCAAAGCCAGCTACAAACAATAATCAACTAGGGGGAAATCAGATTTTTTAAATCTTGATGTTATATTTATAATTATAAAAAATATATATGCAACAAATTTTCCACTAACTGGTTTCTGTGCAAATGCACCACACACATCCAATAAGCAATGAATAACTGCATAACGATTACCGACATTGAGCGCTTATCGTCATGTTTGTTTTTGCAACACCACAATCAAGTAGAGAATGTTCATTCTCGACAAGCTGAAAATACATCCCTTCCTACTCAGTATCAAAGGCTTGGTTTGGCAATCTCTGAATGTCATTAAACTCTTTGATGTTTTGTAACAGATTTTTGGGGCATTTTGTCTCTTTCCATTAATCAAAAGGTTGTGGCGCAGTTTGGATGCTGGAATTATATTAGAGTGGAGTGGATGAATGTGCGCAGGTAGCCTACAGGTATCCTACAGGTATCCTACAGGTATCCTACAGGTATCCTACAGGTAGCCTACAGGTAGCCTATTTTATTTAGTGTCAAATCGCCGTGCTTCTACATCTGCATTGCTTGCTGTTTGGGGTTTTAGACTGGGTTTCTGTATAGCACTTTGTGACATCGGCTGATGTAAAAAGAGCTTTATAAATACATTTGATTGATTGATTGATTGATTGATTGGCAACCGATCCCTCACGGGATTAATTGACACATAAACAAATATTACAATAAGTCACTGTGATAATTCAGTGATAATGCTTATGGTGTTCTGTGCAGTGCGCACCTCATAAAGAGTGAACAAGAAATCACTACATAATAGTAAATAAGGTTATCAACAATAATTATATCCTTAGAGCAGTAAAAATCGTACATACAGATAAATAAATCCAAGCGCAATGACACACTGGCCTCTCCCCTGCCTATCAGCTACTCTTCTATCTTGTGGATTTATATTGAAAATCTGTGCAGATGTGAATGATTTAATCTGTGGTATGATTGCTAGTTAGCCGATTGCAGATCTGGACAAACGATCCACCTACCACTATTGTCACTATGAATGGTGGATAGAGGGCAGGATAGACCTTTAGACAGGTAGACTATATTGACCTGTGGAACAGTAAGCGTGCAGAAAAGCATAGTGCATAATGGAAGTACCAAAACACCTTAATAGGGGACGAGCATGCAAGCAGATGAGGAGATTTGGCAATATGGAAGAGATTAGATAGTAAAACCGACAAAATGGCCAATGTAAATCAAAGAAAAAACACAATACCTTCCAATTTTGGACCAGCTGGCTAACCAACAACTGTAACAATGTATTTAAGAAACAACAGTGCATATTGGGTAACTTTATTGATGTTTTCAATTAAGATTTGGAGAGGAAATATGGTTTAGATGTTGTCAATAACCTTTTATTGTAAGCCAACCTCATCTGTCTTGCCCCAAAGTTGCGCACGCTTTGGTTTTGTTTGTAAACAGCCCAGGTAAAGCATGTAGAGGTAAAGTAGCTAAAGCATGTAGAGGTAACGTAGCTAAAGCATGTAGAGGTAAAGTAGGTAAAGCATGTAGAGGTAAAGTAGGTAAAACATGTAGAGGTAAAGTAGGTAAAGCATGTAGAGGTAAAGTAGGTAAAGCATGTAAGCATGTATATGTAAAGTAGGTAAAGCATGTAGAGGTAAAGTAGTTAAAGCATGTAGAGTTAAAGTAGCTAAAGCATGTAGAGGTAAAGTACGTTAAGCATGTAGAGGTAAAGTAGGTAAAGCATGTAAGCATGTATATGTAAAGTAGGTAAAGCATGTAGAGGTAAAGTAGGTAAAGCATGTAGAGGTAAAGTAGCTAAAGCATGTAGAGGTAAAGTAGGTAAAGCATGTAGAGGTAAAGTAGCTAAAGCATGTAGAGTTATATTATAGTTATATGTAAAGTAGGTAAAGCATGTAGAGGTAAAGTAGGTAAAGCATGTAGAGGCAAAGTAGATAAAGCATGTAGAGGTAAAGTAGTTAAACATGTAGAGGTAAAGTAGGTAAAGCATGTAGAGGTAAAGTAGATAAAACATGTAGAGGTAAAGTAGGCAAAGCATGTAGAGGTAAAGTAGGTAAAGCATGTAGAGGTAAAGTATGTAAAGCATGTAGAGGTAAAGTAGCTAAAGCATGTAGAGGTAAAGTAGGTAAAGCATGTAGAGGTAAAGTAGGTAAAGCATGTAGAGGTAAAGTAGGTAAAGCATGTAGAGGTAAAGTAGGTAAAGCATGTAGAGGTAAAGTAGGTAAAGCATGTAGAGCTTGCCCAGGTAAAGCATGTAGAGGTAAAGTAGATAAAGCATGTAGAGGTAAAGTAGATAAAGCATGTAGAGGTAAAGTAGATAAAGCATGTAGAGGTAAAGTAGGTAAAGCATGTAGAGGTAAAGTAGCTAAAGCATGTAGAGGTAAAGTAGGTAAAGCATGTAGAGGTAAAGTAGGTAAAGCATGTAAGCATGTATATGTAAAGTAGGTAAAGCATGTAGAGGTAAAGTAGGTAAAGCATGTAGAGGTAAAGTAGGTAAAGCATGTAGAGGTAAAGCAGGTAAAGCATGTAAGCATGTATATGTAAAGTAGGTAAAGCATGTAGAGGTAAAGTAGGTAAAGCATGTAGAGGTAAAATTAGGTAAAGCATGTAGAGGTATAGTAGCTAAAGCATGTAGAGGTAAAGTAGGTAAAGCATGTAGAGGTAAAGTAGGTAAAGCATGTAGAGCTTGCCCAGGTAAAGCATGTAGAGGTAAAGTAGATAAAGCATGTAGAGGTAAAGTAGATAAAGCATGTAGAGGTAAAGTAGGTAAAGCATGTAGAGGTAAAGTAGCTAAAGCATGTAGAGGTAAAGTAGGTAAAGCATGTAGAGGTAAAGTAGGTAAAGCATGTAAGCATGTATATGTAAAGTAGGTAAAGCATGTAGAGGTAAAGTAGGTAGAGCATGTAGAGGTAAAGTAGGTAAAGCATGTAAGCATGTATATGTAAAGTAGGTAAAGCATGTAGAGGTAAAGTAGGTAAAGCATGTAGAGGTAAAATTAGGTAAAGCATGTAGAGGTAAAGTAGCTAAAGCATGTAGAGGTAAAGGAGGTAAAGCATGTAGAGGTAAAGGAGGTAAAGCATGTAGAGGTAAAGTAGCTAAAGCATGTAGAGGTAAAGTAGCTAAAGCATGTAGAGGTAAAGTAGGTAAAGCATGTAGAGGTATAGTAGCTAAAGCATGTAGAGGTAAAGTAGATAAAGCATGTAGAGGTAAAGTAGGTAAAGCATGTAAGCATGTATATGTAAAGTAGGTAAAGCATGTAGAGGTAAAGTAGGTAAAGCATGTAGAGGTAAAGTAGGTAAAGCATGTAGAGGTAAAGTAGGTAAAGCATGTAAGCATGTATATGTAAAGTAGGTAAAGCATGTAGAGGTAAAGTAGGTAAAGCATGTAGAGCTAAAGTAGCTAAAGCATGTAGAGGTAAAGTAGGTTAGGCATGTAGAGGTAAAGTAGCTAAAGCATGTAGAGGTAAAGTAGGTAAAGCATGTCGAGTTAAAGTAGGTAAAGCATGTAGAGGTAAAGTAGGTAAAGCATGTAGAGGTAAAGTAGGTAAAGCATGTAGAGGTAAACTAGGTAAAACATGTAGAGGTAAAGTAGGTAAACATGTAGAGGTAAAGTAGGTAAAGCATGTATATGTAAAGTAGGTAAAGCATGTGGAGGTAAAGTAGGTAAACATGTAGAGGTAAAGTAGGTAAAGCATGTAGAGGTAAAGTAGCTAAAGCATGTAGAGGTAAAGTATGTAAAATATGTAGAGGTAAAGTAGGTAAAGCATGTAGAGGTAAAGTAGCTAAAGCATGTAGAGGTAAAGTAGGTAAAGCATGTAGAGGTAAAGTAGCTAAAGCATGTAGTGGTAAAGTAGGTAAAGCATGTAGAGGTAAAGTAGGTAAAGCATGTAGAGGTAAAGTAGGTAAAGCATGTAGAGGTAAAGTAGATAAAGCATGTAGAGGTAAAGTAGGTAAAGCATGTAGAGGTAAAGTAGGTAAAGCATGTAGAGGTAAAGTAGGTAAAGCATGTAGAGGTAAAGTAGATAAAGCATGTAGAGGTAAAGTAGGTAAAGCATGTAGTGGTAAAGTAGGTAAAGCATGTTGAGGTAAAGTAGGTAAAGCATGTAGAGGTAAAGTAGGTAAAGCATGTAAGCATGTATATGTAAAGTAGGTAAAGCATGTAGAGGTAAAGTAGGTAAAGCATGTAGAGGTAAAATTAGGTAAAGCATGTAAAGTAGGTAAAGCATGTAGAGGTAAAGTAGGTAAAACATGTAGAGGTAAAGTAGGTAAAGCATGTAGAGGTAAAGTAGCTAAAGCATGTAGAGGTAAAGTAGGTAAAGCATGTAGAGGTAAAGTAGGTAAAGCATGTAGAGGTAAAGTAGGTAAAGCATGTAGAGGTAAAGTAGGTAAAGCATGTAAGCATGTAGAGGTAAAGTAGGTAAAGCATGTAGAGGTAAAGTAGCTAAAGCATGTAGAGGTAAAGTAGGTAAAGCATGTAGAGGTAAAGTAGCTAAAGCATGTAGAGGTAAAGTAGATAAAGCATGTAGAGGTAAAGTTGGTAAAGCATGTAGAGTTAAAGTAGGTAAAGCATGTAGAGGTAAAGTAGGTAAAGCATGTAGAGCTTGCCCAGGTAAAACATGTAGAGGTAAAGTAGATAAAGCATGTAGAGCTTGCCCAGGTAAAGCATGTAGAAATGAGTTTTCTTTGTCACCAAAATGGATTCTAGACATTTTATTTAACATGTTTGTCGGGACACTTACTTGTATTGTTGAACTGCTTTCTCGCTACATCAACAGGTTTTTGGCTCATAATAATACCTTTGTCCTGATGATAATACCTTTGTACTGATGATAATACCTTTGTACTGATGATAATACCTTTGTACTGATAATAATACCTTTGTACTGATAATAATACCTTTGTACTGATGATAATACCTTTGTACTGATGATAATACCTTTGTACTGATAATAATACCTTTGTACTGATGATAATACCTTTGTACTGATAATAATACATTTGTACTGATAAGAATACCTTTGTACTGATGATAATACCTTTGTACTGATAATAATACCTTTGTACTGATAATAATACCTTTGTACTGATAATAATACCTTTGTACTGATAATAATACCTTTGTACTGATGATAATACCTTTGTACTGATAATAATACCTTTGTACTGATAATAATACCTTTGTCCATTTGGTCTTCTATTCATCAGTGTCGATGTGAAATGAAATGTTCACCTGATGATAAGTTGGCTGCTTATAAGTGTTTATACCATGTAATTAAATTACATTTGTCTGCCTGGCTGAGTGTAAAAGGTAAATCGAATTCATGCTGATCTCTTTAATCTGGCTGATGTTCATGCACTTGTCTTTGTGTCCAGTGAAGCTTTACTCTAAGCTTCTGAAGTAACTATTATTTCAGCAAGATGCGTGGAGGAAAGGATAGAGGAAGGACATTTGTGTACAGGTGAGGTTTACTCACTGTCTGGACCTTTAAAGCTGACATTGGTGGTGGCCTGGTGGTCGTATGTATGACGTCATTTACTTCAACGTTTGGAGTGACATCATATGTACGGCTGCTAAACTGCTACATGGGACATCGTCAATATTCCGAAAACTCTCTCAGACGAAAAAAAGAATCTCCCCTTCCTTTTATGTTTGTGTCCGTAGCTCAGTATGCTTTGAATTGTCAGGTAACTGATGTACTATTCCCTGGAGAAGGAAAAGGACTCTCCAAAAGTTCAACGGGAAGAGATGAAAGTAATTAAAAAAGAGAGAAAGGAGGGTGGAGGTTAGGGCGTGTGGGAGGTGTTTGCGAGCAAATCTCTCCAAGCTATTGTGTTAATATTTATGTATAATTAATTAAAGTGTGGAAGCGGAAAGAGAACAAGAGAATAAGAGAGAGAGAGCGAGAGAGAGAAATGACAAGCCCCAACGCTTGAGTGGCTTAATTCTCTGTAGAAATATTAGGAGAGATAAGTCACACTCACGACGACGCATTGGACACAGATGCTATTTGAATCTTGATTTCCTTCTCGTCTTTGTGCAGCGAAGTGTTATCTACATCAGCGTTGGAGACGAGACGAGCTCCCATGGTTTTTTAAAGATTTTTTTTCCAAACCACACAATAGGAGAACAGACAGGATCAGAGAGACGCTCTTGTCCTCTACATATAAAAAATCTATCCCTTTTTCTTAATTATTTTGTGAGTTCTCAAATCAATCAATCAAATTTATTTTATATAGCCCTTCGTACATCAGCTGATATCTCAAAGTGCTGTACAGAAACCCAGCCTAAAACCCCAAACAGCAAGCAATGCAGGTGAAGAAGCACGGTGGCTAGGAAAAACTCCCTAGAAAGGCCAAAACCTAGGAAGAAACCTAGAGAGGAACCAGGCTATGTGGGGTGGCCAGTCCTCTTCTGGCTGTGCCGGGTGGAGATTATAACAAAACATGGTCAAGATGTTCAAATGTTCATAAATGACCAGCATGGTCGAATAATAATAAGGCAGAATAGTTGAAACTGGAGCAGCAGCACAGTCAGGTGGACTGGGGACAGCAAGGAGTCATCATGTCAGGTATTCCTGGGGCATGGTCCTAGGGCTCAGGTCCTCCGAGAGAGAGAAAGAAAGAGAGAATTAGAGAGAGCATATGTGGGATGGCCAGTCCTCTTCTGGCTGTGCCGGGTGGAGATTATAACAGAACATGGCCAAGATGTTCAAATGTTCATAAATGATCAGCATGGTCGAATAATAATAAGGCAGAACAGTTGAAACTGGAGCAGCAGCACAGCCAGGTGGACTGGGGACAGCAAGGAGTCATCATGTCAGGTAGTCCTGGGGCATGGTCCTAGGGCTCAGGTCCTCCGAGAAAGAGAAAGAGAGAAGGAGAGAATTAGAGAACGCACACTTAGATTCACACAGGACACCGAATAGGACAGGAGAAGTACTCCAGATATAACAAACTGACCCTAGCCCCCCGACACATAAACTACTGCAGCATAAATACTGGAGGCTGAGACAGGAGGGGTCAGGAGACACTGTGGCCCACTCCGAGGACACCCCCGGACAGGGCCAAACAGGAAGGATATAACCCCACCCACTTTGCCAAAGCACATCATCAAAGCAAATGCATTTTACTGTGTGGAGGAATACATGAATGAGTCAACCACGGTTTGACAAAACTATCGATAGAGAATTTGTAGGTTCTTGTATGCTAGTCATCTATAACCATGTCAACGCACGTTTCAAGTACAGCATTGGGACACTCAGAATGATATTCTATTATTCTATTGCTATAAGCATGAATTTAAAAAAATACAAATTTTTCCTTTATTTAACTAGGCAAGTCAGTTAAGAACAAATTCTTATTTTCAATGACAGTCTAGGAACAGTGGGTTAACTACCTTGTTCAGGGGCAGAACAACAGAGTTTTACCTTGTCAGCACAGGGATTTAATCTTGCAACCTTTCAGTTACTAGTCCAACGCGCTAACCACTAGGCTACCTGCCTCTATCCAATAGGCTACCTGCCTCTAACCAAGTTCATGTGGGACTATACTGTCAATAAATCGCTCTCACAATTCCAATAGTATACCATAGAAAGAGAACAACTCATTCTAGGACTCATTCTAGATCATTACACATTGACTGCTGAAGAACAAGCATGCCAATATTGTCACAACACAATACAAATTGATTCAGCGCAGGGCAATTTGTTTCAGGGCAGCACAGACTAGGTGCAACATACACATACATCACTATCCAGTCACTTAGATGTTAAATAGCTCTATTGTGGTAAGATGAAGTTGTTGCTGTGTCTTTGCAGAGCGGAACTGTTGCCGGGGAGTCCAGCTCTGAGCCTGCTGGCCCAGACACATCTCTCAGGCCTGTCCTGGCCATAATAGAGGACGAGAGGCAGACCATGACCGAGGGTCAATACAAATGTCTTGAACTGTTCAGCCGAGACCAGCAGCACAACATCACAGGTGAAGCACAAATCACTCATTTAAAAGTACAAAAATGGATGTACCAATCCCAGATTGCCCCTTTAATCTAATCACACTACTTACTGGGAGTTAATCTGATTAATGGAGCTCTTTGAGAAAGCACTAGTGTTGATGCTATGACCTTATTTGCTTAAGTAAATCTTAGTGGATGGATGTGTAATCAGTGCTCCCTTGATGCTATAGGTAATAGAAATGCTGGTACTATCTTTTGGTATTTGTTTCATTAGTCCATTGTTGATATAGTCCCAAAATGTTTTGCTTGTCACCAATCAAGTTTTCAAGATAGTATATAACTTTCAAAATACAGAAATAATCTTGTATGATACATTTTGCATTATATAATATAAAACACAGCATCATATGATGTAAAATGTGCCATATGTAGATCATTTCTGTATTTTGAAAGTTACATATCTTGAAAACTTGTTTGCTGTGTTATATGCCTATAAAATACTTTAATGCAGTGATATATGACTGTAAAATACTTAAATTCAGTGATAAATGCCTATGAAATACTTAAATGCAGTGATATAAGCCTATGACATTCTTAAATGCAGTGATATATGGCTATAAAATACTTAAATGCCGTGATAAATGCCTATAAAATAATTAAATGCTGTGATATATGCTTATAAAATATTTAAATGGAGTGATAAATGCCTATAAAATAATTAAATGCTGTGATATATGCTTATAAAATACTTAAATGCTGTGATATATGCCTATAAAATACTTAAATGCTGTGATATAGGCCTATAAATGACTTAAATGCAGTGATAAAGGCCTATAAAACTACCATAGCTAAATGGTTGGAGCATCTCTGCTTTTATGGAAAGTGCTAAAGGCACCGAGCATCTGCTAAATGTCTCAAATGGACAGTACCAGTCAAAAGTTTGGACACGGCGACTCATTCAAGGGTTTTTCTTTATTTCTAAAAATGTTCACATTGTAGAATAATAATGAAGACATCAAAACTATGAAATAACACATATGGAATCATGTAGTAACCAAAAAAGTGTTAAATCAAAATATATTTTAGATTCTTCAAAGTAGCCACCCTTTGCATTGATGACAGCTTGCACACTCTTGGTATTATCTCAACCAGCTTCATGATGTAGTCACCTGGAATGTATTTCAATTAACAGGTGTGCCTTGTTAAAAGTTGATTTGTGGAATTCTTTCCTTCATAATTAATGCATTTGAGCCAATCAGTTGTGTTGTGACAAGGTAGGGATGGTATACAGAAAATAGCCCTATTTGGTAAAAGACCAAGTCCATATTATGGCAAGAACAGCTGTAATAAGCAAAGAGAAACGACGGTGGGGTCCTCATGAGAGCAAGTTTCATCATAGCGCTTGATGGTTTTTGCGACTGCACTTTAGGAAACTTTCAAAGTTCTTGAAATGTCCTGTTCATCATTACTTTAAGACATGAAGGTCAGTCAATATGGAGAATGTCAAGAACTTTGAAAGTTTCTTCAAGTGCAGTCAAAAAAACTATCAAGCGCTATGATGAAACTTGCTCTCATGAGGACTGCCACAGCAAAAGAAGACCCAGAGCTACCTCTGCTGCAGAGGATAAGTTCATTAGAGTTAATTAACAGCCTCAGAAATTGCAGGCCAAATAAATGCTTCACAGAGTTCAAGTAACAGACACATCTCAACATCAACTGTTCAGAGGAGACTGTGTGAATCAGGCCTTCGTGTTCAAATTGCTGCAAAGAAACCACTACTAAAGGACACTAATAAGAAGAGACTTGCTTGGGCCAAGAAACACAAGCAATGGACATTAGACTGGTGGAAATCTGTCCTTTGGTCTGATGAGTCCAAATTGAACATTTTTGGTTCCAACCGCCGTGTCTTTGTGAGACACAGAGTCGGTGAACAGATGATCTCTGCATGTGCGTTTCCCACCGTGAATCATGGAGGAGGAGGTGTGATGGTGTGGGGGTGCTTTGCTGGTGACACTGTCAGTGATTTATTTAGAATTCAAGGCACACTTAACCAGCATGGCTACCACAGCATTCTGCAGCGATACGCCATCCCATCTGGTTTGCGCTTAGTGGGACTGTCATTTTTCAACAGGACAATGACCCTAAACATACCTCCAGGCTGTGTAAGGGCTATTTGACCAAGAAGGAGAGTGATGGAATGCTGCATCAGATGACCTGGCCTCCACAACCACCCGATTTCATCCCAATTGAGATGGTTTGGGATGAGTTGGACTGCAGAATGAAGGAAAAGCAGTCAACAAGTTCTCAGCATATGTGGGAACTCCTTCAAGACTGTTGGAAAAGCATTCCAGGTGAAGCTGGTTGATAGAATGCCAAGAGTGTGTAAAGCTGTCATTCAGGCAAAGGGTGGCTACTTTGAAGAATATGAAATATAAAATGTATTTTGATTTGTTTAACACTTCTTTAACATGATTCCATAGGTGTTATTTCGTAGTTTTGATGTCTTTACTGTTATTCTACAATGTAGAAAATAGTAAAAAATAAAGAAAAACTCTTGAATGAGTAGGTGTGTCCAAACTTTTGACTGGTACTGTAAATAATAGGGTTAGACATGAATCGTTAACACATGTTTCAGCAATATGGAGGTAGTTTGAAGTGTTATTAATGAACAGTTAGCTAAAAATATTAAAAAGTAATCCTCCATGACGCAGGTGTGTTCTGTAGTCGTATGTGGGATGGCTTGTTATGTTGGGACGAGACTCCGGTGGGGACCTACGCCACACAGAACTGCCCAGACTACCCTGGCCTGGACACCACTGGTAAGACCGCACACTGATAAATAATCACATTTCTGCAGAGGGAATTGGCCAGGCCACAGGTAGATTATAGAGATAATTTTGACCAATAGTCTCTATTCTGATCTAGGATCAGTTTTGCTTGAATAAGATTATATGGACAGAGGGGAACTGGTCCTAGATCTGTATCAAACATCAATCTAGGATCAGGTCCTCCCTGTCCATGTACTCTTATGGAATGTGATCTAAAATGGCAAAACTGATCCTAGATCAGCACTCCTACTCTGAGATGCTTTTTGAATACAGGTACTTTACTGACCAATCTGACCAATGACACAATGACTGCAATGAGAGTTGGACTAACGAGTGTAGAGTATATAGATTGTTCATCACTAGGGATGCAACAATTTATCTAATTATTTCACTCTTCTTTTGTTCGGTTGAAGCAAGCTGTCTTGTATAGCTCAGCTGGGTTTTATGCACTGAACCGTTGATTAGCTGCTGGGCGAGGACAGGCTGCTGGGTTAGCGTGCTTACAGACAGGGAACATCGTGATCTCAGTCATTATCCAACAGGAGATACAACTCACGCTTTAGTGATTAGAACAGGGAAGAGTTTCCCCAAGTCTGGTATATTAAAGTGTTATATGATGCCCATAACGTATATATCTTAAGTGGTTTTCTAGCCTTGGTGGTGAATTAGTTGAATGACAAGGAGCTGGCTCTCAGTGTTATGGAATGCAGTGATGCTCAATTGAGTAATGAGGACAAACAGAATAACACTTAAAGGAGCAATCTGCTGTACAAATAACAACATTTATATGACAACAAAATGAGAGAGAAAAAACTACCGACTGAGCACAAACTGGTTGAATCAAAGTTGTTTCCACGTCATGTTAAAAAAAATTACTGATATGATTTTAAAAAATCATCAATGTAAAGGCATTTCATATTTTTTTCATCCAGCTTCTAACCTAATGACATAGTGAAATGTTGTGTTATTTTCACGTTGAATTCACGTTAGTTGACAACTCAACCAAATTCAAAACTAGTTGTTGAACTGACATCTGTGCCCAGTGGGTAACTATTGCCTCTACAGTTGATATTACAGTCCAGTCAGTGTAGCTATAGCAGCGGCTTCATATGACAATGATGGATTCAGGGATGGATTGATGATGGATTCAGCACCTGCCAAATCACCATTACTCATCGCTGAAATTATATCGCTAACAATTACCATGAATTGTTTATTTTTTTTGCAGGAAAAGTGTCAAAATATTGTGATGAATCTGGTAATTGGGTTCAAAGTCCCTCCATTAATAAGACCTGGTCCAAATGTTTGACGTTCTCCAAGGAAAAGTTAAAGGTAATTGGAGATTGATTCGTTCTCAGTTGATTAATGGACAAAACAGTACAGGTCTGTCTGGGACAGGCAATGCATCCAAAATGGCACCATATTCCCTATAAAGTCCACTACTTTGGACCAGAACCCTATGGGCCCTGGTCTAAAGTATTGCATTTTTTAGTGAATAGGGTGCCATTAGGAGCGCACCCTGGCTGTGCAGACAGGACCCCAACAGCTCTAGTCAGACTATTCTGAATCCTTATTTTGTTTCTGTTGTCGGTCTGTTGTGTTTCCTGGTTATTATTCCATTGATATGTTTAAAACCATAACTAGAGCCAGGAGGTTTTCCTACTCTGGGCTCTTGATCAGGAACAACTCTGGGCCCGCCTACCCATTCTGTATGTTGTCTGAATTGTTTTCTACATGTTTTTCAACCGTTTTTTACTTCTATTAGTTATTGATCTGTCTTTATATAATAACTGTTACTGTTCCCTGTTGACAAGTAGAAATCATCACGCTGTATTCCATCTATCTGTGTCTTGGTAATCACTGTTCCCTGTTGACAAGTAGAAATCATCACGCTGTATTCCATCTATCTGTGTCTTGGTAATCACTGTTCCCTGTTGTCAAGTAGAAATCATCACGCTGTATTCCATCTATCTGTGTCTTGGTAATCACTGTTCCCTGTTGACAAGTAGAAATCATCACGCTGTATTCCATCTATCTGTGTCTTGGTAATCACTGTTCCCTGTTGACAAGTAGAAATCATCACGCTGTATTCCATCTATCTGTGTCTTGGTAATCACTGTTCCCTGTTGACAAGTAGAAATCATCACGCTGTATTCCATCTATCTGTGTCTTGGTAATCACTGTTCCCTGTTGACAAGTAGAAATCATCACGCTGTATTCCATCTATCTGTGTCTTGGTAATCACTGTTCCCTGTTGACAAGTAGAAATCATCACGCTGTATTCCATCTATCTGTGTCTTGGTAATCACTGTTCCCTGTTGACAAGTAGAAATCATCACGCTGTATTCTATCTTACTGTGTCTTGGTAATCACTGTTCCCTGTTGACAAGTAGAAATCATCACGCTGTATTCCATCTATCTGTGTCTTGGTAATCACTGTTCCCTGTTGTCAAGTAGAAATCATCACGCTGTATTCTATCTTTCTGTGTCTTGGTAATCACTGTTCCCTGTTGACAAGTAGAAATCCTCACGCTGTATTCCATCTATCTGTGTCTTGGTAATCACTGTTCCCTGTTGACAAGTAGAAATCCTCACGCTGTATTCCATCTATCTGTGTCTTGGTAATCACTGTTCCCTGTTGACAAGTAGAAATCATCACGCTGTATTCCATCTATCTGTGTCTTGGTAATCACTGTTCCCTGTTGTCAAGTAGAAATCATCACGCTGTATTCTATCTTTCTGTGTCTTGGTAATCACTGTTCCCTGTTGACAAGTAGAAATCCTCACGCTGTATTCCATCTATCTGTGTCTTGGTAATCACTGTTCCCTGTTGACAAGTAGAAATCCTCACGCTGTATTCCATCTATCTGTGTCTTGGTAATCACTGTTCCCTGTTGACAAGTAGAAATCCTCACGCTGTATTCCAACTATCTGTGTCTTGGTAATCACTGTTCCCTGTTGACAAGTAGAAATCCTCACGCTGTATTCCATCTATCTGTGTCTTGGTAATCACTGTTCCCTGTTGTCAAGTAGAAATCCTCACGCTGTATTGTGTTTGTTTCTTTATGATTTCTGTCCCGTTACACGTGGTTCTTCCCCAGAAGGTGACTCCCCATGGTCTGCTAGAGCCAGGGTCTGTGGAGCCCACTGTGGAGACTCCAGACAGCCAGAAGGTGACTCCTCATGGTCTGCTAGAGCCCACTGTGGAGACTCCAGTCAGCCCCAGGGTCAGTCAGGAGGAGGAGGAGAGGAAGAAGATCATCGACGGTCAATACAAATGCTTTGAGAAGATGAACAGAGATCAGCCGTATAACAAATCAGGTACCTGTGCACCTCCAGTGCACATTCCTTTTAAACCTCCAGTACACATTCCTTTTATACCTCCAGTGCACATTCCTTTTAAACCTCCAGTACACATTCCCTTTATACCTCCAGTGCACATTCCTTTTAAACCTCCAGTACACATTCCTTTTATACCTCCAGTGCACATTCCTTTTAAACCTCCAGTGCACATGTCTTTTATACCTCCAGTGCACATTCCTTTTAAACCTCCAGTGCACATTCCTTTTAAACCTCCAGTGCACATGCCTTTTAAACCTCCAGTGCACATTCCTTTATACCTCCAGTGCACATTCCTTTTATACCTCCAGTGCACATTCCTTTTAAACCTCCAGTACACATTCCTTTTATACCTCCAGTGCACATTCCTTTTAAACCTCCAGTGCACATTCATTTTATACCTCCAGTGCACATGCCTTTTAAACCTCCAGTACACATGCCTTTTAAACCTCCAGTACACATTCCTTTTAGACCTCCAGTGCACATTCCTTTATACCTCCAGTGCACATGCCTTTTAAACCTCCAGTGCACATGCCTTTTAAACCACCAGTGCACATGCCGGTGAGGAGTGGTAGTAGTGGTATACAGATGTGGGTGGGTGTCTATTTGAATAAATCCATTGAGAAAATACTCAGGTCATGAGAAACATTATAAGACTAATGAAATGTATTTTCAAAAGAATATAATGGCATATTTTGAGTTGAATTATGTTACTGATCTGTGCAGTCTATATGCTATGTGGCTGTGCCATGCACAGGAACTCTAGTTGTTTTGTTCATTAAACAGACCTAACACACTTAGGCTACGCTGATCACAGTCAACACACATTATAGTAGGCTAAGAATACAATGAAATATAACAGAATAAAATACTACTAATATTTTTACCATACAACTTGTGTCATGGCAACATGTGGAAACGTTATCATATAAAAAAAAAGTGATATTTTGAAACAGAGCCCAAGTCTATACTTTTTTCATCCCATGTTTCATTTCTTTCCTACACTCACTCTGCCTTGTTAGGCAGCAGGCGGTAGGGTTTTACATTGAGAGTATCTTCATCGCGATACACATAGAAAATAATATAAATAAATAGATATTTTCAAAAGCACGTGAGTCTCATGTTCATATCTGACATCCTCTGTGCGCTTTTGCTATTGAGGAAAAATAATGACCTACACTTGATTTAGGCTACATTATTGCATGCTAAATATTACTCATAAGTGCTAGATGACCAAGTGAAAGATGAGCTATACTACCTCCTCTTATTTTTCCCAGTCAGAGAATTAACCGAATATACAGACAGAGATTCAGTGAAACAAAATCACATTGATTGATTAAGACGAGTCGCAGGCTTTTTGGTTGTGAATAGACCTCGGCTACTAAACTATTGCGAGTGAAGAGCAAAATAATCTCCTTGTTAAATTACATAACATGCTGGCAACATGTTCTGATCCGTCCTAATAAATGAGCCAACAAGACAAGATCATCATTAGCAGCACTCACCTCAACGTGGCTAACATTTCCACAGCCTAATAGTATTAGGGCACAAGGCGAGACCCATATGCAGACACATGAGTCAGATGGTTGAGCTCCGATATTTATTATAACACAAGGGGTAGGCAAAAGGCAGGCCGGGTACAGGCGAGTGTTCAATAACCAGGTCAGTGTCCAAACAGTACAGGGTGTTAGACAGTCTCGAGGTCAGGACAGGAAGAATGGTCAGGCAGGTGGGTTCGGTGTCAGGACAGGCAAGGTTCAAAACCAGGAGGACTAGGAAAAACAGAGACCGGGGGAAAAAAGGAGCTAGGAGACAACCGCTAGTTGACTTGGCAAACAAGATGAACTGACACAGAGAGACAGAAAACACAGGGATAAATACACCGGGGATAGTGAGTGACACCTGGAGGGGGTGGAGACAAGCACAAGGACAGGTGAACCAGATCAGGGCGTGACAAATTGTAGCCTAACCAAAATCCAAACTGAGATTCAGTGAAAAGAAAAATCGGACATTGATTGATTATTCAAGACCCCAGGCTTGTCTCAAAGCAGCACGAAATGGTGCTGAAATAGTTGACCACACGCAGGTAGGCTATTGCTTCAATCAAATGTAGGCTATTATAACAATATTGGATGCCTTTGGGAGTTTCATTTAGCAAGAATTTGATGCTTTCAATTTCATTGGCATACTTTATTCCAGTATTTTCATAATTCAGTGATTTTTTTATTCCCACAGTAATTCGTTACGGATCCGTCCAGTTGTGGTTAAGAAAATCGTGCATGTGGTGGGCTATGTGAAGAGATGGGTGAAGTGACATGGCTCGCAAAGTTTAGAACTGCCAGGAGGATAGTAGTAAGGGGTGCTGCTTAGCAACCACCACGAACTTAAGAGCGTAGTGCAGGCCTGGGCGGCCACATTAGAATGTATTTTTGCCATCGCGGGACAGAATCATATTACAAGATTATACATCATGTGTATGACTGTGTTGATAGATACAGTGAGGGAAAAAAGTATTTGATCCCCTGCTGATTTTGCACGTTTGCCCACTAACAAAGGCATGATCAGTCTATAATTTTAATGGTAGGTTTATTTGAAGAGTGAGAGACAGAATAACAACAACAAAATCCAGAAATCCATGTCAAAAATGTTATAAATTTATTTGCATTTTAATGAGGGAAATAAGTATTTGACCCCTCTACAAAACATGACTTAGTACTTGGTGGCAAAACCCTTGTTGGCAATCACAGAGGTCAGACGTTTCTTGTAGTTGGCCACCAGGTTTGCACACGTCTCAGGAGGGATTTTGTCCCACTCCTCTTTGCAGATCTTCTCCAAGTCATTAAGGTTTCGAGGCTGACGTTTGGCAACTCAAACCTTCAGCTCCCTCCACAGATGTTTTATGGGATTAAGGTCTGGAGACTGGCTAGGCCACTCCAGGACCTTAATGTGCTTCTTCTTGAGCCACTCCTTTGTTGCCTTGACCATGTGTTTTGGGTCATTGTCATGCTGGAATACCCATCCACGACCCATTTTCAATGCCCTGGCTGAGGGAAGGAGGTTCTCTCACCCAAGATTTGACGGTACATGGCCCTGTCCATCGTCCCTTTGATGCGGTGAAGTTGTCCTGTCCCCTTAGGAGAAAAACACCCCCAAAGCATAATGTTTCCACCTCCATGTTTGACGGTGGGGATGGTGTTCTTGGGGTCATAGGCAGAGGGAAGGAGGTTCTCACCCAAGATTTGACGGTACATGGCCCTGTCCATCGTCCCTTTGATGAGGTGAAGTTGTCCTGTCCCCTTAGGAGAAAAACACCCCAAAGCATAATGTTTCCACCTCCATGTTTGACGGTGGGGATGCTGTTCTTGGGGTCATAGGCAGCATTCCTCCTCCAAACACGGCGAGTTGAGTTGATGCCAAAGAGCTCCATTTTAGTCTCATCTGACCACAACACTTTCACCCAGTTGTCCTCTGAATCATTCAGATGATCATTGGCAAACTTCAGACAGGCATGTATATGTGCTTTCTTGAGCAGGGGGACCTTGCAGGTGCTGCAGGATTTCAGTCCTTCACGGCGTAGCTGGTCCCAGCTGCCTTGAGATCATTGACAAGATCCTCCTGTGTAGTTCTGGGCTGATTCCTCACCGTTCTCATGATCATTGCAACTCCACGAGGTGAGATCTTGCATGGAGCCCCAGGCCGAGGGAGATTGACAGTTTTTTTGTTTCTTCCATTTGCGAATAATCGCACCAACTGTTGTCACCTTCTCACCAAGCGGCTTGGCGATGGTCTTGTAGCCCATTCCAGTCTTGTGTAGGTCTACAATCTTGTCCCTGACATCCTTGGAGAGCTCTTTGGTCTTGGCCATGGTGGAGAGTTTGGAATATGATTGATTGATTGCTTCTGTGAACAGGTGTCTTTTATACAGGGAACAAGGTGAGATTAGGAGCACTCCCTTTAAGAGTGTGCTCCTAATCTCAGCTTGTTACCTGTATAAAAGACACCTGGGAGCCAGAAATCTTTCTGATTGAGAGGGGGTCAAATACTTGTTTCCCTCATTAAAATACAAATCAATTTATACCATTTTTGACATGCGTTTTTCTGGATTTATTTGTTGTTATTCTGTCTCTCACTGTTCAAATAAACCTACCATTAAAATTATAGACTGATCACGCCTTTGCCAGTGGGCAAATGTACAAAATCAGTATGGGATCAAATACTTTTTTTCCTCACTGTATATCTACTGTAAATCATGTCCAGATATGCAAATTATTTGACTTTTTTAACATGCACAGAAATAAACCACATCCATGTTCTCCTTTTGGTAGGTTTTTTCATTATTAAACATGCAATGAACTACATGGAGGGAAAAGTACACTGTGCATTCAGCACCACGGACAGAACTCTTGTTAACGGGTATGCACAAAAACACAAGAAAGAGAGAGAGCTCAACATTACAGTTAAACTACTCAATCAGTGTGGGGAGTGAAGTCTATGATGGGCATTGACTAGAGCAGTGAAGTCAGTTATAGTTTCTGACGTCGCTATGAGCAGGAGTGCTGAGATGTGAGAGTCAGTAAGAGATGATCTGTATCTTGACTTGTTATACTGTATTTCATCACTGAAAATGTCTGTTCACATGCATAGGTTGACCCAAACAGTACAAACATCTTCTGAGCATGACTCCTAATCTTTGGAAAGTTTTGTTAATCGAGAGATGAATAGAACCTCGTCAGTGACATTGTTTTGAATAGTTCTCCAATCACTGCATCAGACTGAAGATCGATAAGCTCAATTTGCAGGTCAGTGGGAGTGTTATCCACATTGAAAGTGAAAGGAGAGGAAACCAACAGCATGTCATTTTCCAATGTCGTGGAAATATTCAATCAATAATATTTCTCAAATACCGGAGTCTGTGAGTTCAAATAGACTTTTATTACAATATAATAAAAGCTGAGCTGGATCATGAAAACAACTGCCTTTTCAACCTTGGCACACACTTCTTATACATTTTTCCTCCTTACCTCACAGACATAGTAACTCAATTTATGTTAATGATTCATCCCCTCTGGCATTTAGCCACCGTTATCTTTTTGCCTTGCACTAATTTTTAGTTTGGTTTCATGTTAGGGCATGGAAACATCAGAGCCATAGCAATAGTTCAAAAATAAACAGACATGTTATCCTGCTAACTCCTCTGAAATGAACACACATGTTCTGGAAAATTCCCAATAGGTGTAACCATAGCAACAGTAAATATTAGGCCATATCACTGGCACATAAAGAAACAGTCATATCCACTCCCCAGACAGGTGCATGTCTAATGGTGTCTAATGACCCAGAGCACATATAGAGTGCACTATTCTTGCTGGCTCCTCTGAAATAAGCACATGTGTTCTGGAAAATACCCAATACCAACACTTTGAAATCCTCAAAATGACGAGAAAACTCCACATATTTTCCTTTCATTTGCAAAAACTCAGCAATCTCTGACTTTTAAGCACCTTCCTCAAACTCAGCCGTCTCACGTTTGTGTGGTAGGGGAGATCTGCATGACCCGACGCTGTCTCTTCCAACAGTGAGACAAACTGCCTGTGGTTTAAAGATTTTGCTCTTATGAAGTTTACCACTTTACTGACTGTATCCACAATATGGCTCATTTTCAGAACACATTTACAGAGCACTTCCTGATGAATAATGCAATGCAGGAAAATAATTTTCTGATCTGGGTTTAGCTCAGCTACTTGATCTCGTATCCTTTTCAAAAGGCCAAAGTTTTTTCCTGGGCACCCATCAGTGGTCACACTGGATAACTTTCAAAAGTCAGTCCCAGCTTTGACATACACTTATTAACCTCCTCCAAGAAATCTTTCCCTGTGGTTGTGCTCTTCATTGACTGCACTGAAGCAAGCTCCTCTGTAATTTCAAAGTCTTGGATTATGTCTTGTAAGAATATCAACAACTGTACCGTGTCATGTGCATCACTGCTCTCATCCAGGGCCAAGGAGAAATAGGTGAAATCCTTTACCTTGTTTTTCAACTGTTGTTCCATATTCTCTGCGATGTCCTCAACACGACGTGTCACTGTTCGTCTTGACAGGGAAACATTTTCAAACAGCTCTTTCTTGTTGGGGCAAAGTATTGCTGCAGTCAATTAAACATTCTTTAATGAATTCGCACTCAGCGAATGGCTTGCTATGTTTAGCAATTTTGTGGGACAGTACATAGCTAGCTCTAGCATAGCTAGCTCTACATAGCTAGCTCTATTGCTTACTGAATGCAGTTTTGTTAAAAGTCCTTGCTGCTTTTGCAACTGAGAAAGCAACTCTTTAGATGCACTTGCACTCTGCTCAGAAGACATATTCCTCTATTTCTCTAACGTAAACTCACGTAAACTCGTACATCACCTTGGTCCGTACAATTGCCCTTATTTTAGCGCCCCAAAAACGTAATACTTCCAGATCAACTGTAATGTCAATACCATTGTAAAGCACAATTTCTCCCCTTTCCAACAAAATAAATTACATGACCTAAACACTGCCCCGTTTCTGCATAATTCAAGCAGGCAATGAGCCCCATCGGGTCTTTTTAAAAATGACAGGTGGGGAAGTGAAACTAATGCGTGATAGTGAGAAGGAGAGATGTCGTGAGGGAAAATTGCTTTTTTCACTCGATTTGTTCAACTTATCACCTTATCGCCTCTAAAAGGTAAATAAAACACTATAAAGAGTTTATATAATGTGTCATTACATACCTATTTGAAGGTTTGTGTTGAATTTGAATCAAGTTTTTAGAGCGGTGCTAAAGTGATCTTAGAAGTAAACAGCGGCTTTGAGAATGATGATCGCATGCAATGATGACGAAAAAAATGACTAGGTATCCCCCCCGCGTACGGCCCCCGGGCCGGTCTTTGCCCGGGCCTGGCGTAGTGCACCCCTTACCTCCGTCACTGTCCATTTCTTGTTTTTAAACGATGAGAGAAGTGCTACACCTGGTGGAGAGAGATTGTAAGACATAAATTGTAGCTTTATGCGTGCTGTACGTTACAACATGACAGGTCAAGATGTAACGGAGGGTCAGTTTTTTCAACTTTTCTCCAATACTATAGAGCCATTACCATGTCGATCAACGCTTGAATAGAAACCTAGTTCACACCCCCGATTTTGACGTCAACACAGTCGCTACAATCCCATTAGTTTTCTATGTAGCCTCGTTTGAATGTCGCGGTTATGCACATTTGTACAGAACGGGGTGAGTTTACATTACATGCTTCGTCTGGAAGTGTCAGGACAAGTTGTAGTTTTTCAAGACAGCGATGCTCTCTTTGCACACTAAGCACACAGCTTTCCCTGATACCGCAATAAATAAATATTTCGATGTCCACTCTTGCTGAAACACCCTACATTCATTGTCTACTTTCCTTTCCTTTGAAATCTTCGAAAAACTATTTTTTGCGCAATTTCTAGATAGCTGCTATTTGTAACTGTGACGTGTCAGCCTGTCAGTCACTGTCTGTCCTTGTGCAGTTGTTATTTATACGTGCCTTCAAAATAAATGTCTCACAAGCGGTGGGAGTTAAATCATTATGCAAAGGCGAGTGTTCATTGGTCTTGTAATTTGAATAACAAATCATTTTTTCTAAACTTTACTATCGCAAATTCTTTATGTGATCTCAGCATGATTCCGCGGGCCGTATTGAATCAGGTCGTGGGCCGCGTACGGCCCCCGGGCCGGTCTTTGCCCGGGCCTGGCATAGTGCTTGCCAATGCCACCATAGCATTACGGATACATTTTATAGTAGGCAGAACTTTTCCTCAATCATGACTGGGTAGGTTGGCTTTGTAACCGGCAATATCTTTTATAAAGAAAAGTCTGCAAAAAGTTGACTGGATGCTAAAGTTGGCAGAAAAACGAATTGGTTTAAAAGGTGTATAATAATACAAACTCAGAGTGTGTGATTATTCCAGAATATAATTATAATAGAATATAATACATACAGGTTACAGCACACGGGCCTCCCGGGTGGTGCAGTGGTTAAGGGCGCTGTACTGCAGCTGTGCCATCAGAGTCCCTGGGTTCGCGCCCAGGCTCTGTCGTAACCGGCCGCAACCGGGAGGTCTGTGGGGCGACGCACACACAATTGGCCTAGCATCGTCCGGGTTAGGGAGGGATTGGTCGGTAGGGATCTCCTTGTCTCATCGCGCACCTGTGGCGGGCCGGGCGCCGTGCGCGCTAGCCAAGGTTGCCAGGTGCACGGTGTAGCCTCCGACACATTGGTGCGGCTGGCTTCCGGGTTGGATGCGCGCTGTGTTAAGAAGCACTACGGCTGGTTGGGTTGTGTATCGGAGGACGCATGTCACGTACGGTCACAAATCACGGAGCCAAACAATGTCACTGTGCAGAGTTACGATTAACATGCTATTCCAGTAGACAGATGGTTCAGCCTACTGGTTGGTTTCACGTACGTAGTGTTTTCACAGTGTGCTGTGTCTGGTTGTGTGTTGCTGGCGGTGCAGGGCTGTACTGTAACCGGACCTGGGATGGCTGGCTGTGCTGGGATGATACACCTGCTGGGACAGTCACCTGGCAGAACTGCCCCAACTATTTCCCTGACTTCGACTCCACAGGTAAGGCGTTTGTTTTTGTGTCCTGTTTGTCTCTATGTGTGTGCTTTTTTTCTATGCTATTTTTTTACTATGTAAATTCTGCATTTCTTTACTTTCTGTAAACTACAAGCAATAATAAATAAAGTCAAAGTTCTAGACGGCCAATGCTGACTTGTTAACTCCTTGTGGAACTTGGCTTGAATTTAAAATATGAATAGTATTTAAGGCCTAGTGCTTTATATACATTTTCACACTATGAGGTTGGTATAATATTGTGAAATTGTGAAAATGATGATAAAAGCCTTTTAGTTGTTTGAAAAGATGGGATGGAGTTTTGGCCTGCCTGGTGACATCACCAGGGGGTAGTTATTAGACCAGTAAGAAAGAGAGTTCCAAACCTCTCTGCCAACAGCTGGTTTTCAGTTTCCACCTCCCCACTCAGACCACTCCCAGACAGTCCTAGCAACATTCCTGCTTGAGAAATTAAATAAAAAATAAGCAATTTTTGCCCATTTTAATTAAAAACAATAACAGTAAGGTACTTAATTGTTACCCATAAATGATTTGATATCACATTATCAACGGCTGCAATTGCAAAGCTTATGGACATGTTGCACAGTTTAAGTTTTTATGTTTAAAGGTCAACTTTGGGCACACAAAACGGTCCAACTCGCCTCTTTCTCAATTATCAAACAGATATGGGGTGTGCATTTGGTGGTTCATCAATGTGTCATCCTGGTCATGGGCGCCGCGACCGACGTAGCTAGTTCGTTAGCTAAGCTAGCCACTTGTAACTAGCCAGTAACTCCTTCAGTATGTGTTGACATCATTTCACAGGATTTGTTTTTGGACAGAAGCTGCAGAGATCTGTAAGAAATGGCACTTCTGTAGCCAAATATCTCATTCATCATTTTATTTGTATTTATTTTTGCATTCAATTACCTGGTACGATGGTGCATTGATCAGTTATAAAGTTTAAAGCCGTTATTTTTGCGTTTTTTTTGTCCAAAGTCGACCTTTAAGTGTCATAGACTACCATAGACTACCATAGACTACTTTCAAGGTGAGGAACCATCTAACATCAAGTTGTAAATTAGTGTGTCATTAGTCCTACTTTATTGTTTCATCAGAAAAAGCTACAAAGATCTGTAGCGAATCAGGACAGTGGTTCCGCCACCCAGACACCAATAGGACGTGGTCCAACTACACTCTGTGTAACTTCCACACTACAGGCAAGCTGAAGGTAAGGGTTGTCACAGAGTGATCCATCAATCCCATTTATACATGCTATTTTGAGCATACACTTGATCCCATTTTACAATCACAATAAGGGGACATTTTCTCAAGGGGATAATACAGGTATATTCAATGCAGAGGAGGCAAAGGTGGGAAGAATGTGTTAAATTAAGCTAAAAATGATAAATATGGTACAGTAAATGTACCAAAGCTTACACTTGATGACATTTTACAATCATGACATATGGAAGAGGTCATATAGAGAACAACTGGTCAAATTTAGCTGGCAAAGGTTTCTATTTCTGACCAGTGAGTAGTAGTAAAACTCCTGACCCTAGCAATGGGAAACAGGCAGGGCTGGTTTCTTAAATCAATCAAATGTATCATTTATTTATAAAGCCCTTTATCAGCAGATGTCACAAAGTGCTATTCAGAAGCGGGGCATCCTGAGGACACAAAGAATGCTATGACTCTTTGTCTACGTCAGTGGTCACCAGCCTTTTATAAGTTAGGATCTCTTTCTGAGTTAAAGTGCAAGCCGAGATCTATCGCTCAGTTTGTTTTTAAACATGACTAGAAAAACATAAGCCTTTGCAACATTAACCGATTAAAAACAGTTCTGTAGCAATGAGGTTTGTGCAGAACACTTTAGGACCAATACATTATCACTGCATATTGGCTATGCTTGAATTGCCCTGCCAATGTTCTTGTCAGACAATTTTTTAAATTATATTTTTAAAATGTAGGTATATGATCACGCTGATAATAGATCATTTGTTGTATTACTTGTGAGGCACAGCTGAGTGAGCATAATAATATATATTTTTTTACTGGACTGATGGCCTGATCTGATGATCAGCCTGAGGGGAGGGAGGGAACAGCGGTGAGGCTAGCTCTCACCCGACTCACCGTCTCTCCGCTCTCCCTCCTCCCTTTGCTGAGAAAAGGGGACACATTCTTCCACATTCTGATGGTGGAACTCAAGTCGCACTGCATTATCTCTTCCTCATGCACCAATTCCTGTTGTTACTCCTATGATTAGAGAAAGTGAATTATTAAAAAAAACACAAGCAGCTAATAATAACAACGCAAGCGTATCGGAACACTTTGCTGTACTCAGTGGTGTAGTGTACTCAGTGGTGTAGTGTACTCAGGGGTGTAGTGTACTCAGTGGTGTAGTGTACCCAGTGGTGTAGTGTACTCAGTGGTGTAGTGTACTCAGGGGTGTAGTGTACTCAGGGGTGTAGTGTACTCAGGGGTGTAGTGTACTCAGTGGTGTAGTGTACTCAGTGGTGTAGTGTACCCAGTGGTGTAGTGTACTCAGTGGTGTAGTGTACTCAGTGGTGTAGTGTACCCAGTGGTGTAGTGTACTCAGTGGTGTAGTGTACTCAGGGGTGTAGTGTACTCAGTGGTGTAGTGTACCCAGTGGTGTAGTGTACTCAGTGGTGTAGTGTACTCAGTGGTGTAGTGTACCCAGTGGTGTAGTGTACCCAGTGGTGTAGTGTACTCAGGGGTGTAGTGTACTCAGAGGTGTAGTGTACCCAGTGGTGTAGTGTACTCAGGGGTGTAGTGTACTCAGTGGTGTAGTGTACTCAGTGGTGTAGTGTACCCAGTGGTGTAGTGTACTCAGTGGTGTAGTGTACTCAGTGGTGTAGTGTACCCAGTGGTGTAGTGTACTCAGTGGTGTAGTGTACTCAGGGGTGTAGTGTACTCAGTGTTGTAGTGTACTCAGTGGTGTAGTGTACCCAGTGGTTTAGTGTACTCAGTGGTGTAGTGTACTCAGTGGTGTAGTGTACCCAGTGGTTTAGTGTACTCAGTGGTGTAGTGTACTCAGGGGTGTAGTGTACTCAGTGGTGTGGCCCACCCAGAGATGGCCCACCCAGAGAAAGAAACTCGCCCTGTGTGAAAAATGATATGAGATACAGTGACATACACTCTGAAGGACTTAAAATTATGAATCCCATATTGGTCTTTCACAGTCAGGCCAACCCAAGCTGTACTGTGCAGGTACACTAATAGTAGGCCCACTACTGAAACAGATAAATGAGGCTGTCAACGGAGTCAGAAATTCACAGGTTTCAGATTTTACCCAACTTTTTGTAACAGAAAAACAACACAATTGTATGTTCTAAGTCCATAACAATGCTTGAACCACATCAGGAGTTGACATTTGAGGTCTGGGAACAATCTAAGAAATTTTGATTTTTTTTGTGTAGTTACCCTTAAATTCAAGTGTGCAGACACCTAGCTCTGTTGTTTGGTTAGCTGTTTCTGTCACATGAGATGAAGATTTCAAAAGAAATGGCAACTGGATTGATGCATATATTCATGATATCATTCTGACAGGTTGGGATAGGCTACTTTTAAGCTAGTTAACCTTTAATAGAGAAGGTTTTTGGGAAAGCCTTTCCATCTACCAGAAGACGGTTAGGTCTATCATTGGCATTGCTATATTTTCCCTGTTCCTGAATTATTTGACAGATGGATGTTTCATATTACGAGGCATGTCTTACCTTGCTTCAAAGTAGCCTATAGCCACAATTCCACCATGGAAACGTGGAGGCATGTTTTTTTTATAAAGACTTACTCATAATATGCATTCTCCTGTTTTACTGGTTTTCAAATCAACATTATTTCATTGTCTAGCAGCCAAAGGTATTATCCTAGTCATATTAGCAACACATGGTAGTAGTTGCATCTTTAAATCCCCCCTCTCTCTAAATGTCTAGCGGGTATTTCCATCTCTGACCATAAACCAGCTCTCTTGTGCATTTTAGAATGGTGTTTTCCAGCAATTGCATTTTGGAAGATTCACACGTAGGCCTACATTGCTGTGCCTAAAATGTGAAGAAATAAATGTTTATCAAATTGTAACCTGAACATTCTGACCTGTTCCTTCTCTTATTAATTGATATGGCGTGTACTTCCACCACACTACTTTGATACATATCAGTGGGGATTAAGAAGTGAGTATACGTAATGCCCACTGAAAAATAAGTGGGTATGCAGTGTGTACCTGGGTATACCCTCCACTACACCACTGGCTATACTCATTCATTGCAGCTGCAGTGCTGGTTGTAGCATGAGTGAAAGTAGGGAGAACATGAATTATATTGCATATGAAAGTGTAGAACAAAGTGTTGACAGTGCTGAATAACAACTTAAACATAAACTTACTCATAAAAAAAGCAACTCTTTGCTGTATTGGTTGAGTTTCACTCTAGTCATGGTTTTAAAAGTTTGGAAATATCACATTATCATTATCATGGTTTGGTTGATCCAAGATGGCATAGCAGTCAGACGTCTTTGTTCTTTGTCTTGTCGTGTCCCATGTGTATATATTTTTTTCTTTGCATATCTTTTATATTTTTCTGAACCTCAACTTCAAATACTCTCCTGCAACCCGCCTCACCCAATGTGGTGTGGATCTGTCTCTTCTAAAGTATTCTTATCCACCTCCGAACTGGTATTCCCCAACAGAAGCTAGCCAGCTAGCCAGCTAACTAGCTAATAGTCAGCTAACCACTGCTAGCGGTCATCAGCCAACCTTTAGCTCGGAAAGCTCTCGCCAGTTTGTACAGCGCGATTCAAAACAGAGCATACGGACGTATTTTTCTCTCCGTATCCCCAGATTCCTACAGAAAGCTCTGAACCTTTTCACCTGGATCACCACAGCTAGCTAGCTGCAATCTGAGTGACTATTCCTGGTTTAACGTCACGTCCCTGTTTCGAAGCTAGCAGCGATTAGTCTGGCTCTAGCCCATGCTAGGCCCATATCCCGGCTAGCAGAAGAAGCCCAACAGCCACTCCTGAGCTACAATACCCTTTTTGCCAACTGGCCCGGACCCCCTTCTACTGCCGGTACGTTGCACGGAACCCCGCCGATCCTTCACGACTGGACTACTGACGAAATCTGCTCGAGGGGGTACTCAAACTGTTAGTCGCGGCCCGCTAACGTTAACTGTCTAGAGCACACCGGACTGTTAGCTTAAGAGGCCCATCGGACAAATTCTTCGGCCACTATACCTATTTTGCTAATTGGCTTGGTTTACAACCAAGCCAATTGCTGATCCGTCTGCTGTCATTGTCAGCACGAGGGGGCCACAACAGACTTTCTTCCGTTGCGACGTCCTTCTAAGGCCCTTCTAAGGCCCTTCTGCTAGCTGCTAGCCCCGGCCCTCTAGCTACCTGAAGCCACTCACTGGACTCCCATGATTACTCGGCTACGCATGCCTCTCCCTAACATCAATATGTCTTGTCCATTGCTGTTTTGGTTAGTATTTATTGCCTTATTTCACTGTAGAGCCTCTAGCCCTGCTCAATAGGCCTTAGTGAACACTTTAATTCCACCTCCAACACATTCAGTGACATCACCTGGTTTAAATTATATACTGAGAGACAATATCTCTTTCATCGTCACGCTATGCATAGGTTTACCCCCACTGTATTCACATCCTACCATACCTTTGTCTGTACATTATGCCTTGAATCTATTCTACCGCGCCCAGAAATCTGTTCCCTTTACTCTCTGTTCTGAACGTACTAGGCAACCAGTTCTTTTAGCCTTTAGCCGTACCCTTATCCTACTCCTTCTCTGTTCCTCTGGGATGTGGAGGTTAACCCAGGCCCGGCAGTGCCTAGCTCCACTCCTATTCCCCAGGCACTCTCATTTGTTGACTTCTGTAACCGTAAAAGCCTTGGTTTCATCCATGTTAACATTAAAGCCTCCTCCCCAAGTTTGTTTTATTCACGGCCCTAGCACACTCTGTCAACCCGGATGTCCTAGCCGTGTCTGAATCCTGGCTCAGGAAGACTACCAAAACCCCTGACATTTCCATCCATAAAACTATAACATTTTCTGACAAGATAGAACTGCCAAGATAGAACTGCCAAAGGGGGCGGAGTTGCAATCACTGCAGCGATAGACTGCAGTGTTCTGTCTTACTATCCAGGTCTGTACCCAAACAATTCAAGCTTCTACTTTTAAAAATCCACCTTTCCAGAAACAAGTCTCTCACCATTGCCGCTTGTTATAGACCAGCCCCCAGCTGTGCCCTGGACACCATATGTGAACTGATTGTCCCCCATCTATCTTCAGAGCTCGTGCTGCTAGGTGACCTAAACTGGGTCATGCTTGACACCCCGGCCATCCTACAATCTAAGTTTGATGTCCTCAATCTCACACAAATTATCAATATACCCACCAGGTACAACCCCAAATCTGTAAACACGGGCACCCTCAAAGATATCATTCTAACCAGCTTGCCCTCCAAATATACCTCTGCTGTTTTCAACCAAGATCTCAGCGATCACTGCCTCATTGCCTGCATCCGTAATGGGTCCGCGGTCAAACGACCACCCCTCATCACTGTCAAACGCTCCCTAAAACACTTCAGTGAGCAGGCCTTTCTAATCGACCCGGCCTGGGTATCCTGGAAGGATATTGACCTCATCCCATCAGTAGAGGATGCCTGGTCATTATTTAAAAGTGCCTTCCTCACCATCTTAAATAAGCATGCCTCTTTCAAAAAATGTAGAATCAGGAACAAATATAGCCCTTGGTTCTCTCCAGACCTGACTGCCCTTGACCAGCACAAAAACACCCTGTGGAGTTCTGCATTAGCATCGAATAGCCCCCGGGATATGAAACTTTTCAGGGAAGTCAGGAGCCAATATACACAGGCAGTTGGGAAAGCTAAGGCTAGCTTGTTCAAGCAGAAATTTGCATCCTGTAGCACAAACTCAAAAAAGTTCTGGGACACTGTAAAGTCCATGGAGAATAAGTGCACCTCCTCCCAGCTGCCCACTGCACTGAGGCTAGGAAACACTGTCACCACCGATAAATCCACTATAATTTCGAATTTCAATAAGCATTTTTCTACAGCTGGCCATGCTTTCCACCCAGCTACCCCTACCCCGGTCAACAGCCCTGCACTCCTCACAGCAGCTCGCCCAAGCCTCCCCGATGCAAAATCTGGACCCCTACAATTCAGCCGGGCTAGACAATCTGGACCCTCTCTTCTAAAATTATCTGCAGAAATTGTTGCAACCCCATCGCTAGCCTGTTCAACCTCTCTTTCGAATCGTCTGAGATTCCCAAAGATTGCAAAGCTGCAGCGGTCATCCCCCTCTTCAAAAGGGGAGACACTCTAGACCCAAACTGCTACAGACCTATATCTATCCTCCCCTGCCTTTCTAAGGTCTTCGAAAGCCAAGTTAACAAACAGATGTCCGACCATTTCGAATCTCACCGTACCTTCTCCGCTATGCAATCTGGTTTCAGAGCTGGTCATGGGTGCACCTCAGCCACACTCAAGGTCCTTTCATAATCGCCATCAATTTCAGACATTACTGTGCAGCCGTATTCATCGACCTGGCCCAGGCTTTCGACTCTGTCAATAACCACATTCTTATTGGCAAACTCAACAGCCTTGGTTTCTCAAATGATTACCTCGCCTGGTTCACCAACTACTTCTCCGATAGAGTTCAGTGTGTCAAATCGGAGGGCCTGTTGTCTCTGATCCACCTTTACGCAGACGACACCATTCTGTATACTTCTGGCCCTTCGTTGGACACTGTGTTAACTAACCTCCAGACGAGCTTCAATGCCATACAACTCTCCTTCCGTGGCCTCCAACTGCTCTTAAATGCAAGAAAAACTAAATGCATGCTCTTCAACCGATCACTGCCTGCCTGCCCGCCCGTCCAGCATCACTACTCTGGACGGCTCTGACATAGAATATGTGGATAACTACTGTTAGGTTCTTATTTTTCAGAGTAAATAACCCACGGACACTAGAGAAGCTTTAACCAAGTTCATTCAACCCAAAGGTTCTGTACAGCTGAAATCAGACAGCAAAACATTTCAGACATCACAGTTTATATACATCCCACTTAAGACACTCCTCTTTGTCTCCAATCCTTACATTTTATGGCTCTACAGGAAGCTAATAAAGAGGGTAACAGGATTCCTAACATTTATTACTCTCTTAAGAGAATCTGTCCTCACCTCCTGACCTCAACCTCTCTTTCATCTAATACACATATGTCCATCTGTCTTCCCTATATCAACCCATCGCTCTCCTCTCCTCCATCAAACACATTCCAAAGCCTTCTGTCTTTCTTCAGAGAACCATTAACTTCTAACATAACACCTAGTCTCTTTCATTTCCTATCATTCATTTAATATCTCAATGTTCAAAGTTTAGCTGATTCCAATACTACAAATACCTAGGTGTCTGGTTAGATTGTAAACTCTCCTTCCAGACTCACATTTAGCATCTCCAATCCAAAATTAAATTTAGAATCCGCTTCCTATTTCGCAACAAAGCATCCTTCACTCATGCTGCCAAACATACCCTCATACAGTGCCTTGCGAAAGTATTCGGCCCCCTTGAACTTTGCGACCTTTTGCCACATTTCAGGCTTCAAACATAAAGATATAAAACTGTATTTTTTTGTGAAGAATCAACAACAAGTGGGACACAATCATGAAGTGGAACGACATTTATTGGATATTTCAAACTTTTTGAACAAATCAAAAACTGAAAAATTGGGCGTGCAAAATTATTCAGCCCCTTTACTTTCAGTGCAGCAAACTCTCTCCAGAAGTTCAGTGAGGATCTCTGAATGATCCAATGTTAGGACAAAACACACATCACGACAAGAGAGACAACACTACATAAAGAGACCTAAGACAACAACATAGCAAGGCAGCAACACATGACAACACAGCATGGTAGCAATAGAACATGACAACACATGGTAGCAACACAACATGGCAGCAACACAACATGGTAGCAGCAAAAAACAGGGTACAAACAGTATTGGGCACAGACAACAGCACAAAGGGCAAGAAGGTAAAGACAACAATACATCACGCAAAGCAGCCACAACTGTCAGTAAGAGTGTCCATGATTGAGTCTTTGAATGAAGAGATTGAGATAAGACTTACTCATAATATGCGTTCTCCTCTTCTATTGGTGTTATTCCAATTTGAATGTTTGTTGCAGCTCGTTCCAGCTCGTTCCAGTCGCTAGCTGCATCGAACTGAAAAGACGAGAGACCCAGGGATGTGTTTTCTTTGGGGATCTTTAACAGAATGTGACTGGCAGAACGGTGTTGTATGTGGAGGATGAGGGCTGCAGTAGATATCTCAGATAGGGGGGAGTGAGGCCTAAGAAGGTTTTATAAATAAGCATCAACCAGTAGGTCTTGCGATGGGTATACAGAGATTACCAATTTACAAAGGAGTATAGAATGCAGTGATGTGTCCTATAAGGAGCATTGGTGGCAAATCTGATGGCAGAATGGTAAAGAACATCTAGCCACTCAAGAGCATCCTTACTTGCTGATCTATAAATTACATCTCCTTAATCTAGCATGGGTAGGATGGTCATCTGAATCAGGGTTAGTTTGGCAGCTGGGGTGAAAGAGGAGCGATTACGATAGAGGAAACCAAGTCTACATTTAACTTTAGCCTGCAGCTTTGATACAGTATGTGCTGAGAGAAGGACAGTGTACCGTCCAGCCATACTCCCAAGTACTTGTATGATGTGACTACCTGAAGCTCTAAACCCTCAGAGGTAGTAATCACACCTGTGGGGAGAGGAACATTTTTCTTACCAAACCACATGATCTTTGTTTTGGAGGTGTTCAAAACAAGGTTAAGAGCAGAGAAGCTTGTTGGACACTAAGAAAGCTTTGTTGTAGAGCGTTTAACACAAAATCCAGTAGGGGCCAGTTGAGTATAAGACTCTATCATCTGCATATAAGGGATAAGAGATCTTCCTACTGCCTGAGCTATGTTGTTTATGTAAATTGAAAAGAGCGTGGGGCCTAGGATCGAGCCTTGGGGTTCACCCTTGGTGACAGGCAGTGGCTGAGGCAGCAGATGTTCTGACTTTACACACTGCACTCTTTGAGAGAGGTAGTTAGCAAACACAGACACATTAAATGGTTCAAAATGGGAACCCTTTGCCTTCCCGGCCCTAGGGCTACTGAATCAAGTGCAACTGCCGCCAACACCGCAAAATTAATTTAAAAAAATAGGAACCCAAGGCTTTATCATAGTTTTTTTTTTACAGAAATGGTTATTGACTAGGAATGGCTTGGATATTGACCAGTCGACCGACCAGTTAGTGACCACTGTTGGTAAATGGTTCAAGCGTGGCTTAGTCAAAATGTGATTAGAGTACGAATTAAAACCAGCTGTGCTACAGAGCTTAAGGACCTGATTTGAAATTCCCAGGTCCTAGACCTTAAAGCGATACTTTGGGATGTTGGCAGTGAAGCCCTTTATCTGCTTCCCCAGAGTCAGATGAACTCGTGGACACCATTTTTATTTGAGCTGTTCCTGTAAACTTTGTCATTGCGGTAACACTAGTCAATATTGTCTCGCAAAAACTTCCTTCATACTGAACACAGTCATAAAAATAGTATCCACGAGTTCATCTGACTCTGGGGAAGTAGATCATCATAATCATGCGTGCCAAAATCCCGAAGTATCCCTTTAAGGTCCTAGTCTCACCCCTTTTATATTTTGTTACATCAGGGTAGCAAATGGAAGTCAGGGTTAATGGTTCATGAATGTCCTTGATGCACCACTGTATGAAATGTTTTGTCATACCTGTGGTATACAACAGCTGTCAGCCAAACAGCATTCAGTGCTCAAACCACCCAGTTTATAATGGTTCATGAATGTCCTTGATGCACCACTGTATGATCCTATTTGTTTTAATGTTCATGTATCTGTATTTTCCAGATGGCCTATATCCTGTACTACATGGCGATTGTGGGTCATGCCTTATCCATAGCCTCCCTCCTGATCTCTCTGGCCATATTCTTCTACTTCAGGTAATTATACATGCTGCTGTTGCTTTCTTTATGAAACAAACTACTGGTTTGATTAGGGAGAGTAGTCGGTCTTGGACTATCAAAGCTTTTTTCCCCACATGATTAATGAATACTTCTGATGATGGGGATAATGATGACGATGATGATAATGGTGATTATGGTGAAGATGAAGACACATCTAATCGTGATGAAAATGAGGATGTTGATGATGATAGTGGTGATAAATATGATGAAAGTTATGATAATATTGATGGTGGTGCTGACTGCGATTGATACAGTTCAGGCGGTATAATATATTTATCCTAAGGTTCTGAGAGGGCTTTATCAATCATCTTGTCATTATTTAACTGAAAAGATGGCTGTGTGTTTCAACTTATATAACACTGGCAGTGTGCAGTGCGATGGTGATTGCATCGTATGTGGTGGATCTATTGGGGCGGTAAGCAAATTGAAGTGGGTCTAGGGTGCGTCTTTCTTTTTCCCAACGCAGTTAAGCCAAAACTACGCCCCGTTATTCAGAGAGGCGTTGTACTACGCTGTCATTGGCTGGCTAACGTTGTCTCACTCACAGGCGATCACCGCAGAGACAGTGGTCTTCCTAGGTAAGGATGGAAAGTGTAATTTAACAATTAGCTGCCTACCGTAATGCAGGCCTATTATTATAATGTTTGGTCAAATTTGCCCATGTATTTATTTTTAGAGTTGTAAAAATGTCTGCTGAATTCCCTCAATTGAATATTGACTATTGATATTCACTTCCAGACTTGGAGAGCGCTCAAAGCGTTGTAGAACGCCACTGAATAACGGGGCATGGTTTTGGCTTAACTGCGTTGGGAAAAAGAAAGACGCTGTGGGTGTAGCAGACTGGGATAGGGAGAGATTGAATATGCCAGTTGGTCTGCGAGGGCGCGGCTTGGGACGCCATCTGGGTCGGGAACCTTGCGAGAGTTAACACGCTTTAATGTCTTACTCACGTCGGCCACGGAGAATGAGAGATCACCATCATAGGTAGCTGGCCACGTCGGTGGCACTGTGTTGTCCTCAAAGCGGGCGAAAAAGGTGTTTAGCTTATCCGGAAGTAAGACGTAGGTGTCCGTGACGTGGCTGGTTTTCCCTATGAGTCCCTGCAACATACGTCTCGTGTCTGAGCCGTTGATAAGTTATTAATATGTCCATTCACTCTTGATTTTTTTGCTATATTGAAGCTGAAAGGGTTCCCCCGGTTGTCCCCATGGGATAACCCTTGAATAACCATTTTTGGTTGCAGGTAGAACCCTTTTGGGTTCCATGTAGAACCCTTTCTATAGAGGGTTCGTTCTACATGGAACCCAAAAGGGTTCTACCTGGATCAAAAAGAGTTCTAACTGGAACCAAAAAGGTTTCTCCTGTCGGGACAGCTGAAGAACCTTTTTGCAACCTTTTTGTCTAAGAGTCTATAACCATTAGGCCATTATCCTTGAATAAACATTATGAGGGACATAACTGCAGGAGCAAAAACAACATTTCTGCATCATATTGGTTAATATAGACTTGGGATAGTTCTCATTTGGCTCAGTTGCCAATGTGACGTGTTTCAAATCTCAATGGATATAGCAAGTAGGGTGTTAACCAGCAAATGCAGCTGTGGGTCAACGTAGGTTTTCTAACAGACTGCAATGTGAGCCAACGTACAGTAGGTCTTGTAACAGACTGCAATGTGAGCCAACATACAGTAGGTCTTGTAACAGACTGCAAAGTTCCGCAAAGTTTATACCTGCTCATAAATCTAGCTAAGACATAGTTCAGGTGCATATCTTAGTAGCCAACTAGCCGCTATCCAAAACAAAAGTAAACGCTCAAACTACACTGTGTGTGTCATGACACGAATCAGATAGAATAGATCCTTTCTTGGCATTGTAAAGCATCAATGGACGATCAAAGAGATCAGCTAATTATGACCTCAATTACGTTTTAAAGATGGCAAGCATTGCTTTTTAGGGGAACATCGTTTTTATGATCATGGCACTATATTTATAGGCTGATCCCTTTAAAACTGAAAGTCTTAATGTTCCCAGATGTGCAGTTTACAGTGGTATTTGACGCAGTACAGCTGCACTTCTTATTTATGACCTCCACTTCAGCACTGCCAGGACTCACCGACAAAAAATACTCCAGCTAGCTGTGGAAAAATAGAGTTGGGTTAGCTTAAAAAATATTGTATCACTGTGCAGTCTGATCCTGTCCTAATGCATACATGATGCTTGTTGTCATAAAATGGCTGTCTGTTTTGACAGGGCCTGTCTGATTAAAGTGTCAATGTACATGGGGTTATCATTTTGGTAGTTCCAGCTTTTACTGTACCTTGCATGCCAGACGTTGCCCTGAAACTCCTTTAGCTTGTTTAGGTGTAGTCTGAGAACATCCATACATCATCAGATGAAGAGCGTTCTTCTGTCTGTTCTATTTTCTGCTTATTCTAGTTTGAAGATATTTTGCTAAAACGTCCTTTTACTTCTGTCGGGCCATTTAAAGTTAGCCTTGTTCTCAAAGACATCACACACCACTGACCCAGAATAAGTAATTTACTAATGCTGCCATGCTGAGATTTCTTTGTCTTCTTCTTCTTCTTCTTCTTCTTCTTCGTCTTCTTCTTCTTCTTCTTCTATAAACAACACATTTACAGCAAGACTGCTACATTAGCTTCCAATGACTGGAGACAAATAACAGGACATTGTTGCTGTACACAGGTTTGGCACAAAGTGTTTTCACTCCAGTAAACACTGTTCCATCCTATATTTAATTGCTCGTGTTTGGCATTACTTTCCTAACCTTTTTATAGAAAATAGTATCATTTGATTCCACTGCCATCCATATGGATGATGGAGCTTTTGATTACTGATGATTTTACCCCCACTACTTTGTAAATGACTTATTATGTGACTAATATGCTTCTGTATCAGATTCCGTGAGAATCAGGAAGCTCCACAGGGACCTCAAATACAGTCGTCAATAATCTTTTTTGACAACTGATTCCACTTATTGACGTTGGGTGTGCCAGTATTTAGCACGGCTGAACCGAAGCAAATGATTTCAGTTCTTTGGTGTTGCTTGAGAGAATTACTGTGTATTCTTATACCAGTTTACAGCATGCTCTGAATGGAAAGACAATCTGTATTTATATTTTACAAGAGGATCCTTCGTTCAGATGACCGCAACATCTGACTAAGTCATTATGGGCCAGAGTTAGTCATTCCAATGGTTCATGTTATTTATCGTCCTGTTTACTTCATCAAAGCTCGAAACATCTTTTTTTGTAGGATTTAAGATGTTGAAGTTGCGAATTTAGTTTTTCATTGCAACGTGCAGAATGGATTTTTCATCATGAATATTCATTATTTTGATGATGTTAAAATTCGATTTGCATACAGTCCCATTAATTTGTTTAATCGTTTCTCATGACAAGAATAATTTACCTCCAGCTTTGCAGATTATATTCTCATCTGTGACTGTTAACTGTGAAGTTATTTTTCATATTTCACATACTAACGATTTATATTGAAGTTTGTTCTCTCGTTTCAGACATACAATTTACACTCTGTATCACTTACAATTCTGTAACCTTTGTTATCGACAGCATTCCTTATATATTTTCACGCTAAAAAATGAGATAATCAGCTTAATCATTTTGCTTCTGTCATTTAGTAAATTGTTTGATGTAGCTCTCTCTGTGAATGTCTGCTGGGGTAACTGTGAATGTCTGCTGGGGTAACTGTGAATGTCTGCTGGGGTAACTGTGAATGTCTGCTGGGGTAACTGTGAATGTCTACTGGGGTAACCGCAGCCAGACCCACATCATATGTTAACTTTATTATGCTGTTTCTTTGTCTTCACTCAGGAACCTGAGCTGCCAAAGGATCACGCTTCATAAGAACCTCTTCGTTTCCTATGTCCTCAACTCCGCCCTAACTCTCATCTACCTCATAGCAGTGGTCAACAACCCAGATGTAGTGGGAAGAAATCCAGTAAGTGTCACTTTACTTCACTCAACTCATATCACAGTCAAACACATCACAGAAATACATGTCACATTTAAGGTCAATAAGATCCATGGGAAGAGGAAATATAATGTACGACTCTTCAGTGTTGCTCAGTGTTGCACTGCATGATCATTTCAAAATAATACTTGTTTGAATTCTTAAAAACGATGTGGCCCTCGAGCACTATTTTATTTCATTCAAATGAGTTTACTCTATATCAGCTGTTTTTTCTAAAAGCGTTCGTTAGAATATAATTTCTTATTTTCAGCATATCTTTTTCATGTGTTTTGCCATTAACAGACAGCCCAGAGCTATACTTCTCATATCACTCAGACTTCTTTCATTTGTCAGACTTTCTGTTGCCACTCGTTGAGTTTCAGTCAGACGTGAATTCTTTGTATCCTGAGGTCTGTTAAGGTGAAGATAGTAAATCTGCCTCTATGGAATGTGACATTACTGTATCTGGTATAATCATCCCTTTCTGATACTTTCAGTATTGTCTTTTAAGAGACATTTTCATTGTCCACCTTTCAATGGAAAGGATTTGAATAAATCAGCTTCTTATTGTACACTATTGTGACTCAGCAGACAGAGTTACAGAGTCGCAGTTCCATAAAAATGTAACATTTTTTTATTTTTTATTTTTTTAAGAGGTCTGAGAATTGTAGAGATGATCTTAATGTAGAGAAATAGCTAGAACATGGGCTTGTAGAGATGGATAGCCTATAAGTAGAGACATTCGTTTTTTTCCCAGTTAGGTTAAATGGTTAGAAAAAGACTGCTGGCCCAATGTATACAGTAAGATCATGTTATCATTCTCTCGATTAAAGTATCTCTTTAGCGATGTCCTTCAGTTTAGCCAGACACAGAAAAATACTGTCGTCTGGGTTTGATTTTCAGCGTCTCTTCTCTTCTCCCCGTACCATCACGTTCTCACTGGAGAAACAGACTTCAAGCCTAATCCAACTGGCATATTCACAGTGGAAGATTTATTCAGATATACCAACTGACCCTGGTGATCCAACCGACAGGGAGAAAGGAACGACAGCTTTCAAAATGAGTATGAATAGCTATGTTCTAGCAGCATTGGCTCAGAACCACCTTTCCCAATCTGTCTTAAATTTATTATAATCTGCTTGTTTTGAAAAGCAAGAGAACCAAATTGCAGTTTGTCTTTCACACCTCAGACAACATGGTCTTGATTTCCAGGGATGGGATGAAAAGAAATCCCATCACAGTTGGTTGCACATACTACATGTCTTTAGTGGAACATGTTGAAATTCTCGAGCGGCAAATTTAGACTGGGTCGGTCTGTGTTCTGACTGCATGTTTGATTTAGGGATGTGGTGCTCTGTTGGGAGAATAGACTCAGCTCTCTCTGAACAAAAAGAACAAGGTCTCTTTCTCTCTGGCGGATCACAGCAGAGACTAGTAGTCTGCCAGTAGTGAAAGAGGAGTGGATCCCTAGTGCTCAGGTCAAGTAGGGCAAAGACTTGAGACACACTTTGGAATCGTCAGACATGAGTGCCTTAAACTCTGTTCCATAAAACATTGAGAACCATCCAGACTGTCCCATTACATTAGGCTGTGGTTATGAAGTAGTGAGACGTTTTTTGTGTGAGTTCTTTTAATTTAACCTCTACAGGATCGGTGGATTCCTCGCGGAATGGTTGAGCTAACGAAGGCTAATGTGTTTAGCATGAGGTTGTAAGTAACAAGAACATTTCCCAGGACATAGACATATCTGATATTGGCAGAAATTATTTTAAATGATTTTTAATCTAACTGCACTGTCCAATTTACAGTAGCTATAATGCCATGAAATAATACCATGCTATTGTTTGAGGAGAGTGCATAGTTAGGAACTTGAAAATGTATTAATAAACCATTTAGGCATATTTGGGCAGTCTTGATACAAAACTTGGAACAGAAATGCGATGGTTCATTGGATCAGTCTAAAACTTTGCACATACACTGCTGCCATCTCAAATCTAAACTGGAATAATACATTATGGCCTTTTTCTTGCATTTCAAACATGACGGTACATGAATTTAACATTTTCACAAACTTCGAAGAGTTTCCTTTCAAATGGTATCCAGAACATGCATATCCTTGCTTCAGGTCCAGAGCTACAGGCAGTTAGATTTGAGTGTAATTTTAAGCAAAAATTGAAGAAAAAAAAAGGGCAGATCCTTAAGAGGTTTTTAACTAGGCAAGTCAGGTTAAGAACAAATTATTATTTACAATGACGGCCAACCCTGGCCAAACCCTAACCCGGACGACGCTGGGCCAATTGTGTGCCTCTCTATGGGACTCCCAATCACGACCGGTTGTGATACAGCCTGGAATCAAACCAGGGTCTGTAGTGACGCCTCTAGCACTGAGATACAGTGCCTTAGACCGTTGCGCCACTCGGGAGCTCCCATGAAGTGTTCTGATCACACCAATAGACCTTAGTAATGTCAACTGTCTTTCACCATACATGTAATGCCGCAGGAGAAATAGGAGGAGGAGGAAGAGGGGAGAGGAGGAGGTGACATATGGCTAAGAGTTTGTGGGTGACTGACAGGTTTTTAAGGCTGCGTATGCTGCATACACGGACCTCAGGGACAGGAGACTAGCTAATACCAATGCCAGTATCTTCTAATTAGATCAGCACACTTGGAGACAGAGGGCTGAGAACCAGGAATCTCAACATGGAAAAACTAGAGGATGAGCCTCAGTTAATATGTATGGGCCCGTCCCAAATGGAACTCTGTTCCCTATATAGTGCACCACTTTTGACCAAGTCCCATCTTAGAAGAAAAGGTGCTATCAATAACCTAAAAGGGTCCTTCGGTTGTCCCCATAGGAGAACCCTTTGAAGAACCCTCGTTATTTGTAGAAAATAGGGAGCCATTTGGGACGCAACCCCATGAAAAAAATAGAAAGGCTTTAAAAGACAGAAAGAGACATATGATAGTATGGTGTTGACTGACAAGAATGTGGGGATATTATTGAACAGAATATAGGCTGCTTAACAGTCTATTTGGTCTGGCAAATACAACTATCTGAAATGTGGAGCGAGGGATACTCTGTGGCTCGAGCAGTAAGGAGTAAACGGATAAACATCCTCCTCTCGGAAAATCATAATACCCCACTAACGATATTGTGTCAGGGCTGGTTGAGTGTTGGGCTTTGTGTTGTTGTTGTTATTGTCTCTGTGTGACTCTCTGTGATCCTAATCCCCTGCAGGTTGGCTGTAAGGTGTTACACTTCTTCCACATGTACATGTTGGGCTGTAACTACTTCTGGATGCTGTGTGAGGGGATCTATCTGCACACGCTCATTGTGGTGGCTGTGTTCGCCGAGGAGCAGCATCTACACTGGTACTACCTCCTAGGCTGGGGTGAGTCTTACCTGCCTTAACCACAGATCTAGGATCAGTGGTTATAGCCAGCAATAGAAGGTCAACAGTCAATTCAATAATTCAGAGTTGAATGGTCACAAAACCAAAAAAGGTGAACCAAAAAGTTTGAAATGTCCTTAAATCCGACGTCTCAAAAACGGTTAAATTCTTTCTACAAAAATATAAATTATAATCCAATAAGAAGTGTAGGAGAGTCAATCAACAAAGGAAAAAATTATAAATGATAAACCAAAGATTATCTACATATTGACAAGATGCTGGACTGACCGCTCGTATGCCTTGTTCATAACCAATTGAGAAGGTGGTATTTACCACATACGACTGGGAAATACCTCCAGCTGGTAATTACTAGTGGGAAACTTGTCTATCATCCCTGAGCTCCAACTTCTCCCAGATGCTGACCTCTTGCGTCACCTACTAAGGAATTGAAATTGATTACATTTTTCGGCAGTTAAATGCAACAAAAATAACATTTTATAAAAGCAATCTAATGAATCTATTTTTTTAACACAAATGTGTTTACATGCATGATAGTTGTACTTTTAGTTTATGCTTGATGCAGCTTGTGGCCATTAGCAAATCAGTGTTTCTGAACGAGTTCAAAGCACGTGAATGCATCCAACTGGTATGTATGACTTCACAACTGGCAATTACCACCTTCCCACTTGGTTATGAATGCAGCATAACAATGGGAATAAATGTCCACAAAGGCGGAAGGCAAGCGAGAGGAGGTGGTATCAGGCTGGAACATTCTAGCTCATAAGAGGGCAAATACGCATGTGAACAACAGCGACAACTCCGATATAAAATTGTTTTTCTCAAAGTTGCCTGAATGCCATGTGCGTCCATTTATTTACCTTCGTAACAACCTAAACATTACTAAATGTAAATTTAATATAATAAGCCTCACATAGTAAATTAGAAGTGTCATTATTTGTTGACCAAAGTATTTTCTGCTTCTCGCTGTATTTTTCACACGGACAGATTCATTCTGGGGTGCATTTAGGCCTCTCACGTAGCCTCTTCCTCTCTGGATAAACTCACCACTCCTTGGTGATGATAGGAAGTCCTTATGTGAGAGTAGTCCAGTAATTCCCTTTCTCCAGGCAGATAACCCAAGGGAACAGGTTTCTACCACAGGTAGCCGGTTGCACCTTAATTGGGTTAATTGTCTTCCATGTGTTTGATACCATTCCATTCACTCCATTCCAGCTTTATTATAAACCGTCCTCCCGTCAGCAGCCTCCTGTGGTTCCTCCAGCACACACTATTTAAAATTGAATTCGTTGTTTCTCAAACCTTGGCCATTTCTCTCTCCTCTTTCTACTATACTTAAAGTGACAGTCCTCATTTTTAACCATCAAGAGAAATGTAATGTAATGATGCAGTCGTTTAGCCAGATGTAGGCTATTCACCTTTATGTTGACCTCACTAAAACGGAATCCATAACTTTGACCTTGTGCACCTAATTTATTTGATTTTCTCTGTACTCTATTCTGTTTTGTAATTATATTTACATACCACAAAAAACGATGTCTGAGTTAACACGATATGGTAACAAGTCTGTACAGCAGCTTGTTGTATGTTACAGTGTGTTCTAAACGTTAAGCTAATCACCTCTTACCTAGCCTCGGAGGCCTTTGCTCCCTTATTATGATTCATAGCCTATCTTCATATTTCATCACTGTAGATGTAAAAATAACATAGTAAACAGCTCCCAACATATCGCTGGACCACACATAGATCAGCTTGTGTCACACAACAGGACGGGACAGAGTCTCGGAGACTCTGAGACAACCCTGTTAACCGCGACATTCCCGTGTGTCGAACCTGCCAAACCTTGCATCAGATTGAGAGCTTTATTAGCTCTTCCTATTGGATAGCAGCTATTAACGTGCTGTCTGTTCTGATTAAAGGAGGAGTGTTATAGTATGAGCCCTGGCCACCCGAGTGGTACGATATAACTGTGAATGATCGGCCATTATTAAAGATGCGGCGATATAACTTCAGGGCAGTAGCTACAGTATCTTTCACACAGCCACCCAAAGGGATGGAGGGATGGATGGAGAGAGGGAGAGAGGGATAAGAGAGAGGGATGGAGGACCTTGATTAATGACTTCTAAACTGACCCGCTGCTCGGATTCATCTGTTTCATCTGTTTATGGTTGGTTGTGTTGTTTTTAGGGAAAGGATTTAACCAGACTTGGTAAGACTTGGTAAGTAGAGGAAATGGCCTCGTATGGGGTTGTTCTTGCTAAGCTTGTAGCAGACAACATAAGCTTGTTTTGAGTTTAGAAAGAGCTTCCACTGTCTGTTCTGTCAGGTATCTTCACTACAAATTGCATGATCAATACTTAATAGCCTTAAAGGGACAGTTCAAATGGATATCCACTTACCTTGGCTGTGTTTATGCTCATTTTGTATTTTGAGTGAAAGTGAAAGGGGGATACCTAGTCAGTTGTACAACTTAATGCCTTCAACTGAAATGTGTCTTCTGCATTTAACCCAAACCCCTCTGAATCAGAGAGGTGCGGGGGCTACCTTCCCCTTTAACTTCTTCTATACAGGTTACAGTACATTAGATATGCAAAAAGTTACTCTTATAAATGAGGAATTACACACAAATTACTGTAGTAAAAATATTATAGCTGTTTACTTTATAATAAACACAACATCATTAGTTCATGAATTGATTAATTCAAGTTTTGCAGATGTCCTTACAGTGTTTGTCTTCTCGTTTCCAGGGTTTCCCTTAGTGCCTGCATCCATTCACGCTGTAGCGAGGAAGAAGTATTTTGATGACAAGTGAGTAATGGTCCTCTGCACTAGTATTGTAAATAAGCTGAGCAGCTGTGTGGTGGGCTACAGTAAACAGGTCTATGAAGGAGAATACTTCATTGTCTGTTTGTAGAGAGGGACTTGTTTAACGGCTAATGTTTCTCTTTCCTGTAGCTGCTGGATGAGTGTTGAGACCCACCTGCTCTACGTGGTCCACGGTCCCATCATGGCAGCGCTGCTCGTAAGTCACACCCTACTCAATTGAAATACCTGAAGTGGACACTCAAGGCTACATCCTGTACAGCCTGGTTGCATAGACTAGATGTAACATAGCAAACGTAAATCCGGGACACCGAAATTAGTATGATATGTTACATTTGATATGGATGCATAAGACAGAAAGTTACTTAATGCGAACATCTAGGAACTCAAAAGGTTGCACATACGAATCTCATCACGGACAATTTTAGCAGTTTAGCTAATTAGCAACTTTGCAACTATAATAAATAAAAATCTAAATGCAACAATTTCAAAGATTTTACTGAGTTACAATTCATATAAGGACATCAGTCAATTGAAATAAGACCTTAATCTATGGATTTCACATGACTGGACAGGGGTGCAGCCATGGGTGGGCCTGGGAGGGCATAGGCCCACCCACTGGGCTTCATTACAGACAGAATATTCCTCAGCAAGCACCCCTCCCCCACCCCACCCCCTCAGGCAAGGCAGGTTGGCTGTACTGACAAATTCTCTAAAACAACGCTGGAGGCAGTTTATGGTAAAGAAATTAACATTCAGTTATCTGGCAACAGCTCTGGTGGAAATTCCTGCAGTCAGCATGCCAATTGCCCTCTCCCTCAAGACTTGAGACATCTGTAGCATTGTGTTGTGTATCAAAACATTTTAAAGTGGCCTTTTATTGTCCCCAGCATAAGGTGGGTTAAGATCACATGGTCCGTTAACTGTATGCAAGGTCTTACCGAAATTTGACTTCCTTTTTATCCCAACCCCTCCACATACAGTACCAGTCACAAGTTTGGACACACCTACTCATTCAAGGGTTTTTCTTCATTTTGACTATTTTCTACATTGTAGAATAATAGTGAAGACATCAAAACTATGAAATAACACATATGGAATCATGTAGTAACCAAAAAAGTGTTAAACAAATCAAAATACATTTTATATTTTAGATTCTTCAAAGTAGCCACCCTTTGCCTTGATGACAGCTTGGCACACTCTTGGCATTCTCTCAAATAGCTTCTTAAGGAATGCTTTTCCAACAGTTTTGAAGGAGTTCCCACATATGCTGAGCACTTGTTGGCTGCTTATCCTTCACTCTGCGGTCCAACTCATCCCAAACCATCTCAATTTTGTTGAGGTCGGGTGATTCTGGAGGCCAGGTCATCTGATGCAGCACTCCATCACTCTTCTTCTTGGTCAAATAGCCCTTACACAGCCTGTAGGTGTGTTTTGGGCCATTGTCCTGTTGAAAAACAAATGATAGTCCCACTAAGCGGAAACCAGATGGGATGGCGTAACGCTGCAGAATGCTGTGGTAGCCATGCTGGTTAAGTGTGCCTTGAATTCTAAATAAATCATGGACAGTGTCACCAGCAAAGCACCCCCTCTCCATCACACCTCCTCCTCCATGCTTCACGGTGGGAACCACGCATGCTGAGATAATCCGTTAACCTACTCTGCGTCTCACAAAGACACGGCGGTTGGAACCAAAACTCTCAAATTTGGACTCATCAGTCCAAAGGACAGATTTCCACCGGTCTAATGTCCATTGCTTGTGTTTCTTGGCCCAAGTCTCTTCTTATTATTGGTGTCCTTTAGTAGCGGTTTCTTTGCAGACATTCGATAATGAAGGCCTGATTCACGCAGTCTCCTCTGAACAGTTGATGTTGAGATGTGTCTGTTACTTGAACTTTGTGAAGCATTTATTTGGGCTGCAATCTGAGCTGCAGTTAAATATAATGTACTTATCCTCTGCAGCAGATGTAACTCTGGGTCTTCCTTTCCTGTGGCAGTCCTCATGAGAGCCAGTTTCATTATAGCGCATGATGGTTTTTGCAACTGCACTATTCTTGCCATTTTACTGATTGACTGACCTTCATGTCTTAAAGTACAAATTGACTGTCATGTCTCTTTGCTTATTTGAGCTGTTCATGCCAGAATATGGACTTGGTATTTTATCAAATAGGGCTATCTTCTGTATACCATCCCTACCTTCTCACAACACAACTGGTTGGCTCAAATGCATTAAGAAGGAAAGAAATTCCACAAATGAAAAAAGGCACACCTGTTAATTGAAATGCATTCCAGGTGACTACCTCATGAAGCTGGTTGAGAGAATGCCAAGCGTGTGCAAAGCTGTCATCAAGGCGAAGGGTGGCTATTTTGAAGAATTTCAAATATAAAATATATTTTGATTTGTTTAACACTTTTTTGGTTATTACATGATTTCATATGTGTTATTTCATAGTTTTGATGTATTCACTATTATTCTACAATGTAGAAAATAGTAAAAATAAATAAACATTTCAATGGTACTGTATATATACAGGTTGGAGAGGTTGGAGCAGGGGGCTGCCACACTGGGCGCACTTGGAGCAGTTGTTGTGGCAGGTTAAGTGCCTTGCTAAATGGCACAATGGTAGGAAATGGCATCTAGGATTCTATACTATAAAATCCTTTCTTTCTTTTCTTTCCCAGGTAAATCTGTTCTTCTTGCTAAACATCGTGAGGGTGCTGGTTACTAAGCTGAGGGACACCCACCGGGCAGAGTCTAACATGTACATGAAGGCAGTGAGAGCTACCCTGATCCTGGTCCCTCTCCTGGGCATCCAGTTTGTCATCTTCCCATGGAGGCCAGAGAACCGCCTGGCGGGGGAGGTCTACGACTACATCATGCATATATTAATGCATTACCAGGTAATGACTACATCATGCATATATTACCAGGTAGTGACTACATCATGCATATATTACCAGGTAATGACTGTATCATACATTACCATTACCTGTTTTTTTACACTGCTGCTACTCACAGTTTATTATATCACTCTCTATTATCTATCACCCCTACCTACATATACAAATTACCTCAACTAACCTGTACCCCCGCACATTGACTCTGTACCTGTACCCCCTGTATATAGCCTCAATATTGTTATTTTATTGTGTTACTTTTGACAATTGTTTTATTTAGTTTATTTGGTCAATCTTTTCTTAACTCTTTCTTGAAATGCATTGTTGGTTAAGGGCTTGTTAGTAGTCATTTCACAGTAAGGTCTACACCTGTTGTATTCGGCGTATTTGACAAATAAAGTTTGATTTGATTACCAGGCATGACTACATCATGCATATATTACCAGGTAATGACTACATGATGCATATCTTAACACATTACCAGGTAATACTACTGATCGCTATGACTACATCATGCATTTAAACTCAGCAAAAATGAAACAATCTTCACAGATCTTCATTGTAAAGGGTTTAAACACTGTTTCCCATGCACAAACAATTAATGAACATGCACCTGTGGAACAGTCGTTAAGACACTAACAGCTTACAAACGGTAGGCAATTAAGGTCACAGTTATAAAAACTTAGGACACTAAAGAGGCCTTTCTACTGACTGTAAAACACAGAAAGAAAGATGCCCAGGGTCTCTGCTCATCTGCGTGAATGTGCCTTAGGCATGCTGCAAGGAGGCATGAGGACTGCAAATGTGGCCAGGGCAATAAATTGCAATGTCCGAACTGTGAGAAGCCTAAGACAGCGCTACAGGGAGACAGGACGGACAGCTGATCGTCCTCGCAGTGGCAGACCATGTGTAACAACACCTGCACAGGATCGGTACATCCGAACATCACACCTGCGGGACAAGTACAGGACGACAACAACTGCCCGAGTTACACCAGGAACGCACAATCTCTCCATCAGTGCTCAGACTGTCCGCAATAGGCTGAGAGAGGCTGGACTGAGGGCTTGTAGACCTGTTGTAAGGCAGGTCCTCACCACACATCACCGGCAATGTTGTCTCCTATGGGCACAAGCCCACCGTCGCTGGACCAGACAGGACTGGCAAAAAAGTGCTCTTCACTGACGAGTCGTGGTTTTGTCTCACCAGGGGTGATGGTCGGATTCGCGTTTAATCGTTGAAGGAATGAGCGTTACAACGAGGCCTGTACTCTGGAGCGGGATCGATTTGGAGGTGGAGTATCAGTCATGGTCTGGGGTGGTGTGTCACAGCATCATCGGACTGAGCTTGTTGTCATTGCAGGCTATCTCAACGCTGTGTGTTACAGGGAAGACATCCTCCTCCCTTTTGATTTTAACCCCCCCCCCCCCCTATGTTCAGGGACACATTATTCAATTTCTGTTAGTCACGTCTGTGGAACTTGTTCATGTTTATGTCTCAGTTGTTGAATCTTATGTTCATACAAATATTTACACATGTTAAGTTTGCTGAAAATAAACGCAGTTGACAGTGAGAGGACGTTTCTTTTTTTGCTGAGTTTATTACCAGGGAATGCTACTGATCGCTATGACTACATCATGGATATATTAATGCATTACCAGGTAAATTATGCAAGTGATGGTATGCCAGCAGCACAGTCCTTGCCAAAGCTCTGAGCTGACAAACAGTATGTTAATATTAGCAAGAGGATCTGATGTTTGTTTGTTTTGCTTTTCCTCCAGGGGTTACTAGTGGCAACGATATTTTGCTTTTTCAATGGCGAGGTAAGCATTACTTTTCAGTAAAACTCAAGCAACTCAAGCAATTCACTTCCCATTCACTTCTACTCTTAGATCATTTGTTTCTTGAAGTACAGTTGACAGTATACAGTAACAATTTACACTTGATCCTCTGAAGAACCCTTACCCTTTAGTAAAGTACAGTTTTAATTGAACCTCTGAAGAACCCTTACCCTTTAGTAAAGTACAGTTTTAATTGAACCTCTGAAGAACCCTTACCCTTTGGTTAAAGTACAATTTTGATTGACCATGTCGAGGGGGAAGACAAGTCAGATACAGCATATCACAAAAGTGAGTACACCCCTCACATTTTTGTAAATATTTGAGTATATATTTTCATGTGACAACACTGAAGAAATGACACTTTGCTACAATGTAAAGTAGTGAGTGTACAGCTTGTATAACAGTGTAAATTTGCTGTCCCCTCAAAATAACTCAACACACAGCCATTAATGTCTAAACCGCTGGAAACAAAAGTAAGTACACCCCTAAGTGAAAATGTCCAAATTGGGCCCAATTAGCCATTTTTCCTCCCCGGTGTCATGTGACTCGTTCGTGTTACAAGGTCTCAGGTGTGAATGGGGAGCAGGTGTGTTAAATTAGGTGTCATCGCTCTCACACTCCCTCATACTGATTGGTCACTGGAACCACTCTGGGGAGAATCACCCTGCCTGTCTGCCTGTCTGTCACCCACTTAGCTCAGCCTGCAGCTATTTGCTGTCTACATTCACCAGTGGGCTCCCCCACCCAGTTAGTTAATGTCATACATTGATAGAACGCATTTGATAGTTCAGGGGTTGCATACTGCTTGGCCAGACACTAGGAGAAAGAGGGACTGACTGAGCATTTTCTTCACTTGAGAAACGAGAAAACAAAAACAATACGCAGACCAAGAAAAACTGAGACCTTATTTGAATACTCAGCATGAGGTGGTATCTTGCACTGACAAAAACACTGCGAATTAACACAGCGTTCGTTCATTATCAGGTGCAGTGTTAAGTTATGTTTTATACATTGGAACTGATTTCTGGGCTGGGAAAACAGGTCAATCGTTAGCTCCTGCATGAGAAACCAGACCTCATCAGCGTCACTCCATCGGATCCCGTAAACAAGTTCGAAGAACAGATTCAGTTTCGGGGGGATAAAAGACACATTGACACAAAGTAATTGTTTTTTCGGTATAGGAATGTTTGTTTGCTTTGTCGCATAATAGTTTGTACTGTCTCTGAGACATTCGTTTTTGGGGCTGAGTTCATTGCCGATTTGCCAAACTGCATAGACCTAAGCTATGTTCCAAATGATACCCTATTCCTTATATTCCCTATGGGCCCTGGTAGTGTACTACAGTATATATGGGAATAGGGTGCCATTTGAGACTTAACTAAACAACACACTGTTGAATAGCTCTTTGTGAAGTTCAGCCAATGGGGAAAAAAGTTGTACTTATTTTTATGTTTTCTATGTTGTGTCTGGCACCCTATTCCCTATATAGTGCACTACTTTGGAACTACAATTAGTTAATACAAAGGAAAGAGAAACCCTCGGTACAGCTGCTGGTTTTGGCAGAAACGAGTATTACAAAACGAGTAAAAACAGCATGCTGAAGAAAGACATTCGATTGGTCGCCTTTTTATTGTTTTAGAATGCTAGTTGTTGATATGCTCTGCATCATTAGATCATGGGAGAGTGCAGTGTGTCCTGTCCTCATTTTCCCTCAGTAATTAGTGTGGCGTTGTTCAGGAATTAGACATTCCTTGTTCTGGGTCAGCCCGTTCTTTTGAGTTAACTATTGGCTCTATTCATTCGGTATCACGGACATTCAGCGTTACAGCGCGATTGGTATTGAAAGGCAATGTTCCCTCGTTAGCTGTGATTGCATTCACTATAAACGTCAGCTCAATCGGAAATTACCTTTACATCTTTTATGGCACATTCTGTAACTCTTCAGCGATACAGATTATAATTATTATTATTGAATAGGGCCCTATTTCACACACTGCTTTGATTGACATTTTTACACTGCACACTTTTCATGCAGTATAACATTATCACAGAAGATAACGCTCCTTATTCAGATTGGTGCTGTGCTCAAAAATGTGATACTCTCATAATGTAAAATGTACAAACAAAAATCAGATAAACTAGCCTAAATGGACACTTGTGTTCACGTGTTTCTTTTCCAAAGTGCCTAACTATTGTTTAAATGCCTCAAGCTTCTCAACCTGCACTAAACTCAGTGAGGAAGGAAGGTATTATCCTTCAAGTAATGACAGGAAACGGGAGCCTAGATTGTGATTGAATTCAGTTCTTGCCGAATTCATATCTACAAACTTCTATTAACATGTATCAAATCAATCCACATTTCCTCAGCTGTCACATTAAATTGAGTTAATGATCATGCATATTGATGAAAGTGTGTGGTTAGACACTAAAATGCCTAACGCAGTATGTAACCAAATTCTTACACACTCACATGAACACACACATTTAAAAATAAAAAATATATACTATGGAACGCCGTTTGGGTCTTTGCGTGTCAAAAAAGATACACGTCAAATAACACTATTTGACTGCACGTCACATAATAATTTAACGCGTTCATACATGTTTTACGTAGTTATTACGCATTGATTACACTATCAGTCATATTCCATATGTCACAACGATTCATCGATACGTATGCTATGACGCTGTTAAAGTTGTCTCGCGCACCTAATGTGCTGGTCATAAAAAAAGATAGTTAGCTGATGGATGCAAACAATGTCTTCCCCAAAAACATAGCAAAACGACATAATCTGTTTCAGTAGCTATAGTTAGCTATCTAACTATATAGCTGGGTGTCATCATCTAAAATAACCCTAATTTATAAAACAGTTCTTATTTGATTAATGGTGGTCGGATCCATCTATATGAAGCTAGCCGCAATAAGGATTAGCCACAATACTGGACTTTGCGGTTAGCCTTCAAAATAAAAGTATATAATTGACAGCAATGAAAATTAAGACAAATAGTAGAATTATGCCATAATTTAATCATGTTAAACGAGTTTGGAATGTTGTTATATAAAATCAACAAAAGGCAATAATTTGTTAATTTGACAAAAATATGTTGAAATCACACTGGATGTAGTATACTTTAGAATTGCATTGTGGGCATACTTATTTCACTGTACAGTCTTACCTATGGATTGTGGATCAATGACATGGGGTTTCTACTGGTCATTGTTGTCAGGCTGGTTGTATTGGTGCTAGCTAGGTACGAAGCTAAAGCTAGCTAGCTACCCCAGAACCAGCGTTCGAACAGGTATTGTGAACAGATCAAATTGTATTGGTCACATACACATGGTGTGTGCTTGTTTGCAGACTTTAGTACAGCTTTGACAGTGCTACTGATAAGTACTGGTGGCGCTTGGCTTGCACGTGGAAATTCAGCACACACAACATTCTACAATAGAATAGTGTTATTTGACGTGCATCTTTTTTGACACGCAAAGAACCATACGGCGTTCCTAAAATACCTGTTTTTCTTCGTAATTACTGATCAATTAATTTATACACTTATAAATAGGAGGTTTTGTTATCTGTTTTAACAAACTTGTTATTTATTTATTTATTTATTTGAAAAAGTAAGTATACACCCTGGAAAGTAGTCTTTTTTTAACATATTTGAACAGATGGATATGTCATCTTCACTTCAACACTATTGACAGATAAAGGTAACCTATTTTAACAAATGACACTGAAAGATTATACTTTGCAATCATTTATTAATGAAAAAAATCTACAGAAATGCAATTCCATAGTGCAGAAAAAAAGAAGTACATTCTAGCTTCAATCGCTTGTGTTGCCCCCTTTGGTTGAAATAACAATGTATCCGTTTCTTGTAACTGTCTATCAGTCTCTTACATCCACTGGGAGGAATTTGACCCGCTCTTCATTACAGTACTACTTCAATTGTGTCATGTTCGAGAGCTTTCTTGCATGCACATCCCACTTCAAGTCCCCCCACAGCATTTCGATAGGATCTGAGCTTTGACTCCATAACCCTCCATTTCTTATTTTTCAGCCATTCTGTTGTAGCTTTGCTTTTGTGTTTTGGATCTTTGTCCTGTTGCAAGATCCGTGTTCAGCTTCAGCTTTTTGGCAGATGGCCTCATATTCTCCTCAAGAATTATCTGGTACATTATAGAATTCATAGTTGACTCAATGATGGCAAGTTGGCCAGGCCCTGAGGCAGGAAAGCAGCCCCAAACCATAATGCCACCGCCTCCATGCTTTACGGTTGGTATGAGGTTCTTCTGTTCAAAGGCAGTGTTTCGTTTTCGCCAAACATGACGTCTGGCATTCGACCAAACAACTCCACCTTTGACTCATCTGTCCAGAGCATATTGTTCCAGTAGTCTTGGACTTTACCCAGGTGTTGTCTGGCAATCGTCAGTCGTGTCTTGATATTCTTTTTTGAGAGCAGAGGCTTCCTCCTTCCTGACCTCCCATGTAGGCCACGTTTGTGCAGTCTCTGACAGTTGACTCAAGCACTTTGACATTGATTGTGGCAAGAGAGGCCTGTAGATCCCTTGATGTTACCCTGGGGTTCTTAGAGTCTTCTATAAGCATCTTTCGGATCAGCTCTTGGACTGAATTTGGTGGGACGACCTGTCCTAGGTAGATTGCCTGTGGTCTGGAATTTTCTCCATTTGTAGATGAGCTGTCAGAAAGTGTAATGATGTACTTCAAATTGCTTGGAAATGAATTTGTAACCCCTCCCAGACTCACAAGCATCAATAATCTTTCTTCTGAGGGCCTCGGGTAGGTCATTTGATCTTAGCATGACGTGTTACCACACACCCATATGGTTAAGACCAAACCAGACCAAGTTTCTAATCTTTATGGAAGGCTGGACCCTTAATTTCTCTCTAATTATTTTCTTATCATTTGCACCTGTTTTGGTGCACCTGATTCCAATTTTAGCCATTTTATGTGATGGTAAAGGTAGGGGTATACTAACTTTTTCTGCATAAGGAAAATGCATTTTTGTTTATTTAATTCCATAACATTTTCCCAAATTTTGGGGGGGTGATTTGTTTTACTGGGTTACCTTTGTCAATGAATGTGGTGGGAATTTAGCTCATATCCATGTGTTCAAAAATGTTCAAAACATTTTATAAATAATACTTTCCAGGGGATGTACTTACTTTTTCACATGACTGTATATAGATGTTTTCATATCAGCCCTTGGGTTTCCAACCACACCTGCACACTGTTTATTTTATTTCTTTATATCTGTATTGTTGTCTATCACTTGTTTTCTTTGGTGAAAAAAAGGCTGTGTGATGACAGGTACAAACAGGCTATGTGTATTTGTTATATGCACATGTCCCTGTCTAATGACTCTATCACCCCCTGTATGTCTGTAAAACCATGATGAAGGCAACAGCTGAAATGCATTGATTTAATTCATAAAGAAGCTTTTATGAAATGTACTTCCATTGTCCTCCAAGAGTAGCTAAATATGGTTGTACCATCTCTCTCTCTCTCTCTCTCTCTCTCTCTCTCTCTCTCTCTATGAGTGTGTGTGTTTATGCATTTGCATGTTTACTCACCCATTAGAGAATACAGTTTATAATCTGAATGTCCCTTTTTCTCAGGTGCAGGCGGCTCTGAAGCGACAATGGATTCAGTACAAGGCCCAGTGGGGTCAGAGACGGAGGGACCACTGCTCCATGCGCTCTACCTCCTACACCGCCACATCAATCACTGAGGTGCCCGCCTTCATGTACCACCATGACTGCAACAGTGAACACTTAAACGGCAGACACACCTCTGAGGACTCTGAGCTGGTGGCTCTTAAGACAGGGGAGACGTACGCCTGAAAAGCGGAAGGCAGTCTGAGTGTCGGAGGAGAGAAGAATTAGTAGAGGAACCAAGATGGAGACATTTCTCTAATATCCCGCCGCAGTTCCACATTTCATAGATAGAACTGGTGGGTTCAGCCCCAGACTGTGAAGGAGAAGACCGTGTGTCTCTGGACAGTGATATCTCTCCCATAAATTGGCCAATGATGGCTGATGCTTCATTTACATGACATTGCTGCTGCTCTGGCTGCTTATTAAAAACACTAAGATATACAGTACATGAAACGGGAGCCGCGTTTGAAATGTAGCGCGTCCTAAAGCTGCTATCTGTGGGACTCTTAACACATCATGGGAATGTTAAGGATGATTATAATGATGATGAAGAAGATGATAATTAGAATGACTATGATGATTATTAGAATGATGATGAAGATGATGATGATAATGATGAAACTATTGTTGCTTTGCCTATACCAAAGGGTGTGTGGGGTGGGCTGCCAGTATGAGAGGCATGCTCTGTGTGAACTGAATCCATCACTGAAGAGTTCCCCTGAAGGTCACATACTGACGGACAGCACAGTGCATGTGTGTGTGTGTGTGTGTGTGTCCATGGCGACACAAGAGGTCAATGGTTTAAAAGGCTCCCTGTGCCTAAGTTCTGGAATCCTGTAAATAATGGTTCACCACTTTCACTTTAAAAGTGTCAAAGTGTGTTTTAGAGGATTTTATTTTTATGACTAAATGTTTTTTTTCTTGCCAACAACTTGCTCTTTAAATACTTTCTGTCTGTTTCGTGAAGCTAGCGAGCTCCTCCAGACTGCTTACAGCTGCTGACTGTGCTTGCTGTGTGTTTCTGTCACAAGGCCTGTATTTAAAGAGTGCAGAAGATACAGAATGTCTTGAAATGGACTCAAGAGAGAAAGAATAAAAAGGATTGGTTAACTTAGACTAAAAATAAAAACAGACTGAATCGCATAGGTAACATGTTTAGCAGACACATTTTTGAGTACCACCTGGCTCTTGAGAATATTTTCTGTGAAGTCTGTTTGACGTGTCCATTTGCCAAAAGGTCTAATGTGAAGCTTCTAGGATTCCACAATAAGCGTTATTTTATGTTTTGTGCTTAAATGAAAGCCATTCCAATATGGTGAAATGATTTTCTCTATGTCATATCAGTTATGAATAGAGAGGGAGGAGAGAAGAAAAAACAGTATGGTTACCTGCAAAAATAATCATATAAACAATAACAATATACCATTTTTAAAAGAAAAGTCTTGACAATCTAGGCCTATGGAAGATGTTTCAAGGTAAAAACCCTCGTTTCCCCAGGCAATTATCTATATCGAAAACATAATTACCTTGAAATAGCATCCTTCTAGTGCACAGAATCTGTCAAATGTTAAGAAAATCATTCTAATTGAGGGCTATTTGAAAGATTCTGTTGTCATTTCTCTTGTGTGAATACTACAGTGTATTTTCTTTCATTGTTTATTATCACACACCTACTATATTATGCCCTTAGATTATTATGCCCTTAGATTATTATGCCCTTAGATTATTATGCCCTTAGATTATTATGCCCTTAGATTATTATGCCCTTAGATTATTATGCCCTTAGATTATTATGCCCTTAGATTATTATGCCCTTAGATTATTATGCCCTTAGATTATTATGCCCTTAGATTATTATGCCCTTAGATTATTATGCCCTTAGATCCTAAATGAAATCTCCACCTATTCTCAAATGTATTCCTTTGTAGGTTGCGCAACCTTAACAGATTCCTAAATTAGACACATGGAAAACCAATCTAAACCATTGAAATACTGTTTTGTATTGAGTTAAGATGTGTGTGAGTGTTCGTGTGTGCGCGAGCGTGTGTGTGTGTATGTGTGTTCATGTTTATCAGTGTGAAAATGGAGCTAGTGATGCATGAGCCATGGGGCCTTCTGATGTTTAAATTATTCCCATTCACATTAATGGTGTTTAAAGATAGACATCTGTTATGATTTATCTCCAGGGGACTTTCAGAAACTAAGAACAGCTCTGATCTGGATATAGTGGACACTTAGGAAAAAAGAGTTCCATTAAGGGTTCTTCTGCTGTCCCCATAGAACCCTTTTTGGTTCCATGTAGAGACCTTTGTAGAACCCAAAAGGGTTATACCTGGAACCAAAACGTTTTTTTCAACAGGTTCTCTTATGGGGACAGCCAAAAAAACCTTTTAGGTTCAAGATAGCACATTTATTTCTAAGAGTATAGCACTATGCTAGATAGATACCAAGACTTTAGTAGGGTACCGAGGACAGCCGAGGGGACTCATTTTTTTTAACCTATATTTAATCCTAATTTGTGCATACAATGAAATTCACAATGTGATTTATACATCTCAAACAATTTAAACATGAGGCCTCAGGTGCCCAGACCCAGACCCATAGCAGACTAGTCTGGATTTGAATGTCGAAGACACATCTTCCTTTGGGGACAATTAAGCTTATCTTACCTTAGACCCTGTCAAACTTATTGTGCCAATGTAATTTATTTTACAGCTTCAATTCCAATTAGGCCAAGATCAAATAAATCTTTACACTTATGCCAATGTTTATACTGAATCCAATGTCTTTGCTGTTGTTGGGCCATCATGGAAGAGATGGAGAAAATCAGTTTGAAATGGGAGAAGGCCATTAGATGAGGTCTCAATAGGCTCTATTCAATCTGGATTGAGGAAGTTCGGCGTTACAGAGCGATTGAAATGTAAAGGAAATGTTTCCTCAATCGGAAATTACCTTTACATTTCTAGCGCGCATTCTGTAAGGCTTCAGCAATCCAGATTAAATAGAGCCCTAAGAGCTCATTCTGTAAGGCTTCAGCGATCCAGATTAAATAGAGCCCTAAGAGCTCATTCTGTAAGGCTTCAGCGATCCAGATTAAATAGAGCCCTAAGAGCTCATTCTGTAAGGCTTCAGCGATCCAGATTAAATAGAGCCCTAAGAGCTCATTCTATAAAGCTTCAGCGATCCAGATTAAATAGAGCCCTAAGAGCTCATTCTGTAAGGCTTCAGCGATCCAGATTAAATAGAGCCCTAAGAGCTCATTCTGTAAATCAGAGAAGGCGTTAACCACTGTGAAATCTTATAGATGATTTAGAAAGGTTTTGATCCATCCATATTTTAAGGTTGATTTGTTCTGGATATGAACACAATGTTAAAAGTAGTTTTTTTCTTCATTTGGAGGATGATGAATATTTCTGTATATTTAGTATGTTCATGGCTATGTTGTCCAGTGCCCATGTCAACATGACCGCAAAGTTTGTGTGTGTAATAGATGTGAAATGTTTTGACCACTGTTTTTGGTTCTTTTGTTTTTCTTGTGTTTGGCTCTCGACCTCTAAGCTCTTTGTGTGGCGTTACTTCAAACAAGAGAAAAACTGTTTTTTTAATGCACAAATCGACCAGCTTTTTGTTTGAAAGCTATTGCAATCAGAAATATATTGGAAAAGATTCTCTGTTATTTATTTATTGTGTGTGTGTGTGTGTGTGTGTGTGTGTGTGTGTGTGTGTGTGTGTGTGTGTGTGTGTGTGTGTGTGTGTGTGTGTGTGTGTGTGTGTGTGTGTGTGTGTGTGTGTGTTTGAAAAGGAGCAGAAAAATATGATTTTAACCTTTCTGATCTCCCCATCCCGGATCCGGGATCGTGAATACAGACTCAAGCTCATTACCATAACGCAACGTTAACTATTCATGAAAATCGCAAATGAAATAAATATGCTAGCTCTCAAGCTTAGCCTTTTGTTAACAACACTGTCATCTCAGATTTTCAAAATATGCTTCTCAACCATTGCAAAACAAGCATTTGTGTAACAGTATTGATGACTAACGTAGCATTTAGCGTAGCATTTAGCGTTAGCATTCAGCAGGCAACATTTACACAAAAAAACAGAAAAGCATTCAAATAAAATAATTTACCTTTGAAGAACTTCAGATGTTTTCAATGAGTAGACTCTCAGATAGCAAATGTTCAGTTTTTCCTGAAAGATTATTTGTTTAGGACAAATCGCTCCGTTTTCTGCGTCACGTTTAGCTACGAAAAAACCCCTGTATCCAGGATTGTGTAAATCTATCAGCAAGCTCATTAGCATAACACAACGTTAACTATTCATGAAAATGGCTAATGAAATGAAATTAACCTATTTGCTCTCAAGCTTAGCCTTTTGTTAACAACACTGTCATCTCAGATTTTCAAAATATGCTTTTGAACCATAGCTAAACAAGCATTTGTGTAAGAGTATTGATAGCCTAGCATTGCATTAAGCCTAGCATTCAGCATGCAACATTTTCCACAAAAAAACATAAAAGCATTCATATAAAATAATTTATCTTTGAAGAACTTCAGATGTTTTCAATGAGGAGACTCTGTTAGATAGCAAATGTTCCGTTTTTACAAAAAATATTATTTGTGTCGACTAATCACTCCGTTTTGTTCATCACGTTTGGGTAAGAAAAAAAAAAAAAGAAAAAGTCATTAAAACACAATTAACTCCATAATATCGACAGAAACATGGCAAACGATGTTTAGAATCAATCCTCAAGGTGTTTTTCACATATCTATCGACGATAAAATCCATCGTGGCAGTTTACTTTCAATTCTGAAGAAATGGAACGCGCATGGACTTACTGATTACGCACACAGGACACCGGGCGGGACACCAGGTAAATGTAGTCTCTTATGGTCAATCTTCCAATGATATGCCTACAAACATGTCACAATGCTGCAGACACCTTGGGGAATATACAGAAAGCGCAGGCTCATTCCTGGCGCATTCACAGCCATATAAGGAGACATTGGAACACAGCGCCTTCAGAATCCGGGGCATTTCCTGTATGAAACATCATCTTGGTTTCGCCTGTTGCATTAGTTCTGGGGCACGCACAGATAATATCTTTGCAGTTTTGGAGACGTCAGAGTTGTGTCTTTCCAAGGCTGTCAATTCCATGCATAGTCGAGCATCTTTTCGTGACAAAATATTGCGCTTAAAACGGGCACGTCTTTTTATCCAATAATGACACAGCGCCCCAATAGGTTCAAGAGGTTAAAAGTTCAAAAATACTTCATCACCGATGTACCTCTCAGCAGACAACAACCAATCCTCACTGTATTATTTGTGTATAAAAATGTCCCCACTAAATTATTTCGGTGTACTTTGATATCTAGTGTCCTTTATGGAAAATACACATTTCAAGGTTCAGAAGATTTGCCTGGTAAGTATGTGAGGGAAATTATGTATAGTGTTTGACTTAATTCATATTCCTGCTCTCTCATTCATCAACCGTCGTACAGTAATGCTTTTCACACCCATTATACAACACAAAGTCTCAAATGGCATTCTATTCCCGACATAGTGCACTACTATTGACGAGGGCCAAAAGAGCTCTGGTCAAAGTAGTGCACTATGGAAGGAATAGGGCCCAATGGAGATGCAGACAAAGTCTGGGCTCATCAGAGCTCAGTTGTCCTCTGAATAGGACAGTTCTTCTCATCAGTAGACTCTGGTAAAGGCTGTTATCATCCTAAAAGGGAACGCTTTTGCTTTTCTTAAGAGCCCCCGCAACTATAGGGTATCTATAACATGAAGTACAATTTCAAGGCCTGTTGGTTCCTAAGCACAGCTTAAAAGGAAAAAGCATTCCGCCCCCATATTCATAGCATTGTGTGTTTGTAAACCCATAATAAGTCAGTGGCAATGAAGATGGATTTGTAAAGCCATTTCAATAATATTATTCTAATTGCTGTTTTACAGTACTTACAGGCAAACCCCAACCCATAAAAAGGAATCATTAAATGATAGTGTTCAACTTGAAACTGGTGGTGAATTCACCATGCCTGTAAAGTTTCATGAAAATAATCTGAATCTGAATCTTAGCATTCAAACTAAGTAAGAGTAGACCTACAGTACCAGTCAAAAGTTTGGACACTCATTCAAGAGTTTTTCTTTATTTGATTATTTTCTACATGGTAAAAATAATAGTGAAGACATCAAAACTATGCAATAACACATATGGAATCATGTTGTAACCAAAAAAAGTATTAAACAAATCAAAATACATTTTAGATTCTTCAAAGTATCCACCCTTTGCCTTGATGACAGCTTTACACACTCTTGGCATTCTCTCAACCAGCTTCATCTGGAATGCTTTCCCAACAGTTTTGAAGGATTTCCCACATATGCTGAGCACTTGTTGGCTGCTTTTCCTTCACGCTGCGGTCCAACTCATCCCAAACCATCTCAATTGGGTTGAGGTCGGGTGATTGTGGAGGCTGGGTCATCTGATGCAGCACTCCATCACTCTCCTTCTTGGTCAAATATCAAATCATATTTTATTGGTCACATACATATGTTTAGCAGATGTTATTACAGGAGTAGCGAAATGCGTGTGTTTCTAGCTCCAACAGTGCAGTAATATCTAACAAGTAATTTCAAAACATTTCACAACAATACACACGATACACACAAATCTAAAGGAAAGGAATGGAATTAAGAATAAATTAATATTTGGATGAGCAATGTTGGAGTGGCATAGACTAAAATACAGTAGAATAGAACAGAATACAGTATATACAGTTGAAGTCGGAAGTTTACATACACTTAGATTGGAGTCATTAAAACTGGTTCACAAACTATAGTTTTGGCAAGTCGGTTAGGACATCTACTTTGTGCGTGACACAAGTAATTTTTCCTACAACTGTTAACAGACAGATTATTTCACTTATAGATCACTGCATCGCAATTCCAGTGGGTCAGAAGTTTACATACACTAAGTTGACTGTGCCTTTAAACAGCTTGGAAATTTCCAGAAAATGATGTCATGGCTTTAGAAGCTTCTGATAGGCTAATTGACATAATTTGTGTCAATTGGATGTGTACCTGTGGATGTATTTCAAGGCCTACCTTCAAACTCAGTGCCTCTTTGCTTGACATCATGGGAAAATCAAAAGAAATCAGCCAAAAAATTGTACACCTCCACAAGTCTGGTTCATCCTTGGGAGCAATTTCCAAACGACTGAAGGTACCACGTTCATCTGTACAAACAATAGTACGCAAGTATAAACACCATGGGACCACGCAGCAGTCATACCGCTCAGGAAGGAGACGTGTCTCCTAGAGTTGAACGAACTTTGGTGCAAAAAGTGCAAATCAATCCCAGAACAACAGCAAAGGACCTTGTGAAGATGGAGGAAACAGGTACAAAAGTATCTCCATCCACAGTAAAATGAGTTCTATATCAACATAACCTGAAAGACCACTCAGCAAGGAGAAGCCACTGCTCCAAAACCACCATAAAAAAGCCAGACTACAGTTTGCAACTGCACATGGGGACAAAGATCGTACTTTTTGGAGAAATGTCCTCTGGTCTGATGAAACAAAAATATAACTGTTTAGCTATAATGACCAGTGTTATGTTTGGAGTAAAAAGGGGGAGGCTTGCAAGTCGAAGACCACCATCCCATACGTGAAGAACAGGGGTGGCAACATCGTGTTGTGGGGGTGCTTTGCTGCAGGAGGGACTGGTGCACTTCACAAAATAGATGGCATCATGTGAAAGGAAAATCATGCGGATATATTGTGTGTGTGTGTGTGTGTGTGTGTGTGTGTGTGTGTGTGTGTGTGTGTGTGTGTGTGTGTGTGTGTGTGTGTGTGTGTGTGTGTGTGTGTGTGTGGTGTGTGGTGTGTGTGTGTGTGTGTGTGCATGTGTGTTTGTGTGTGCATGTGTGTGTGTGTAGTGTGAGGAAACACCACTTCAGATACATCAGAGACGCTAGAAACAACTGGGTTCCAAAAGGGTTATTTGGCTGTCCCCATAGAATAATAATTTTCTGTTCCAGGTTGAACCCTCTGTGGAATAGGTTCTAAACAAAACCCCAAAAGATTCTACCTGGAGCCAAAAGGGTTCTACCTGGAGCCTTTTAGGTTCTAGATGGAATCTGTTTTTCCAAGAGTGTAGTGCACTACTTTTGACCAGGGCCCATAGGGTTTTGGTCAAATGTAGTGCACTATGTTGGGAATAGGGGGGCCAGTTGAGATGCAGACAGACAGCGATATGATGTAGGGACGATATGACAGTAGGGCAACCTCCTGCTTAGCTTACAATCTGACATTACAGCCTCTCCCTACTGTTTTAACATTGTGTTGCCATAGATAGACTTCTTTAATCTATTGTGTAATTTTACACAATGACAACAGAAGATGCACAAAGGCCATAAAAACCCTTTGCCATCGACTAAGGTGGAACACACCCCTCTGTTACATCAGAGCTTTGGCTTGCTTGTGATCCCATCCCTCCATTTTGAAGCGCTTCCTCTATTATTCAGGAAACACAGTTCAATAACACCGCTATTGGATTTTAAATGGCACTTGATGGTGTGTGTCAAACTGTCAGATTAGCATCCCTCTGATGTCTTCTGATACCTTCAACTTCCTCTTTATGGATTACAATACAATGCACACTGCGTAATCATCAACAATGACCTAAGTAGCATAAATCCTTTGATATTTAAAGTGGTTACTATAGTACACTTGGCGTGATAATCATCATTGAGCATTCTGATTTAAATCCTTTCATATTAAGTGGAAGTGATTCAACAATGCCCACCAGAGCACCTCTTAATCCACTTCTGTAACGTTTACTTTCAATTTATATTACCATATTTTTATTTATAAAGCAGGGGATGAGACAAAAGACCAACGAACATCGGAGACTGGGCTGAAAGCCTGCATGCTGCCATTCATAATCAACCTACTGCTGCCATTCATAACCAACCTACTGTTGCCATTCATAACAAACCTACTGCTGTCATTCATAACCAACCTACTGTTGCCATTCATAACCAACCTACTGTTGCCATTCATAATCAACCTACTGTTGTCATTCATAACAAACCTACTGTTGCCATTAATAACAAACCTACTGCTGCCATTCATAACCAACCTACTGTTGCCATTAATAACCAACCTACTGCTGCCGTTCATAACAAACCTACTGTTGCCATTCATAATCAACATACTGTTGTCATTCATAACCAACCTACTGTTGCCATTAATAACAAACCTACTGCTGCCATTCATAACCAACCTACTGTTGCCATTCATAATCAACCTACTGTTGTCATTCATAACCAACCTACTGTTGCCATTAATAACAAACCTACTGCTGCCATTCATAACCAACCTACTGTTGCCATTCATAACCAACCTACTGTTGCCATTCATAACAAACCTACTGTTGTCATTCATAACAAACCTACTGTTGCCATTAATAACAAACCTACTGCTGTCATTCATAACCAACCTACTGTTGCCATTCATAACCAACCTACTGTTGCCATTCATAATCAACCTACTGTTGTCATTCATAACAAACCTACTGTTGCCATTAATAACAAACCTACTGCTGCCATTCATAACCAACCTACTGTTGCCATTAATAACAAACCTGCTGCTGCCATTCATAACCAACCTACTGTTGCCATTAATAACAAACCTACTGTTGCCATTAATAACCAACCTACTGTTGCCATTAATAACCAACCTACTGTTGCCATTAATAACAAACCTACTGTTGCCATTAATAACACACCTACTGTTGCCATTCTTAACCAACCTACTGTTGCCATTAAAAACCAATCTACTGTTGCCATTAATAACCAACCTACTGCTGCCATTCATAATCAACCTACTGTTGCCATTCATAACCAACCTACTGATGCCATTCATAACCAACCTACTGTTGCCATTAATAACCAACCTACTGCTGCCATTCATAACCAACCTACTGCTGCCATTCATAGCCAACCTACTGATGCCATTCATAACCAACCTACTGTTGCCATTAATAACCAACCTACTGCTGCCATTCATAATCAACCTACTGTTGCCATTCATAATCAACCTACTGTTGCCATTCATAACCAACCTACTGCTGCCATTCATAATCAACCTACTGCTGCCATTCATAATCAACCTACTGTTGCCATTTATAATCAACCTACTGCTGCCATTCATAATCAACCTACTGCTGCCATTCATAACCAACCTACTGTTGCCATTCATAATCAACCTACTGTTGCCATTCATAATCAACCTACTGTTGCCATTCATAACCAACCTACTGCTGCCATTCATAATCAACCTACTGCTGCCATTCATAACCAACCTACTGTTGCCATTCATAATCAACCTACTGCTGCCATTCATAACCAACCTACTGTTGCCATTCATAATCAACCTACTGTTGCCATTCATAATCAACCTACTGTTGCCATTCATAACCAACCTACTGCTGCCATTCATAATCAACCTACTGCTGCCATTCATAATCAACCTACTGCTGCCATTCATAATCAACCTACTGTTGCCATTCATAACCAACCTACTGCTGCCATTCATAATCAACCTACTGCTGCCATTCATAATCAACCTACTGCTGCCATTCATAATCAACCTACTGCTGCCATTCATAATCAACCTACTGCTGCCATTCATAACCAACCTACTGTTGCCATTAATAACAAACTTACTGCTTTTGAAACTGCAGGAGTGGTACAATGTAATGGGATTCGTTTTTACATAAAGTGACTCGACCAAATTCACATAGAAATGTGGTTATAGATCTGTCATTCTACTTGAAAGCAAGTCTAAGAAGCTTTATATCTGTTCTATGTGCACTATTTCTTTGTACACCAGATTCTAACAGCTGAAACAACAATATTTTTGGTTATGGAAAATATAAATCACAGCGTTTTAGATGTTCTAATGACTCTATACTATGCTAGTTTATTTTGTCACATAAACTGAAATTAGGCGAACTATTCGAGTTTTAGCAACGATCGCAGAGCGATTTCTGCCTAGTGCAACTTCAAGGGAAGTTTATTATTCTCCTGCTGCAACGTCTACATCCCAAATGGCACCCTATTCTGTTTATAGTGTACTACTTTTTACCAGGTCCAATAGGGTTGCACCCAGTCAGACAGGAACAGAGAGGACACAGAAAACTATGAGCTATTTAGAGATGCTGAGTGTTCCAATACTATGATGATACAATATTTACAGATGCTGAATGTTCCGCTACTACGATAATATACTATTTAGAGATGTTGAATGTTCCAGTACTACGATAATATACTATTTAGAGATGTTGAATGTTCCAGTACTACGATAATATACTATTTAGAGATGTTGAATGTTCCAGTACTACGATAATATACTATTTAGAGATGTTGAATGTTCCAGTACTACGATAATATATTATTTAGAGATGCTGAATGTTCCAGTACTACGATAATATACTATTTAGAGATGCTGAATGTTCCAGTACTACGATAATATACTATTTAGAGATGCTGAATGTTCCAGTATTACGATAATATACTATTTAGAGATGTTGAATGTTCCAGTATTACGATGATATACTATTTGGAGATGCTGAGTGTTCCAATGCTACGATGATACACTATTTAGAGATTATGAATGTTCTGGTATTACGATGATACACTATTTAGAGATGCTAAGTGTTCCAATGCTACGATGATACACTATTTACAGATGCTGAATGTTCCGGTACTACAAAGACATATTATTTAGAGATGCTGAATGTTCTGGTACTACGATGATACACTATTTAGAGATGTTGAATGTTCCAGTACAACGAGTATACACTATTTACAGATTATGAATGTTCTGGTACTACGATGATACACTATTTAGAGATTATGAATGTTCCAGTACAACGAGTATACACTATTTAGAGATTATGAATGTTCTGGTACTACGATGATATACTATGGATGGAAACAAATCACTCTCTTTATGCTCTGTGTACCATGAGCAAAGTCAGATTTGTATCTGGCAGTGGATTGTGGATTTATGTTCCACATAACTCCCCTCCCCTTAGCCCCCTAATGGTACTTGTGCATTATGTCATTAACAGATTTTCAAGGCAAATAATTCATTTTCAGAAGGTACTCAAAAGATGGTCTGTTCTGGTGAGTAGCTTCTCAGAACAAATCATTTATTGTCATTTTGTGTATGTGTGTATGTGTGTGTGCTTGTTTGTGTATGTGCACGTGCTTGTGAGTGTCTGTGCATCTGAGCCTGTCCGTGCATGCATCTATGTGTGTGTTTTAGTGTGTGTGTCATGAAAGACCTGTCCTATCTCTTACCAGCCCACAGTGTCCCATATAAAACCAACAATCTGCCAGAGATGAGCTGATTAGACTCATTAATGTTAAATGGTTATGACAGGGACAATTGTACCCCTGTGTTTTTGTTTGGAGGAAATCATTTTAACATTGTCACTAATTGCAGCTTTACTAGAAGAAGCCACTTTCACTGGGAGAGGGAATGTAACTTTGCAAATAATTACATTGTCCTAACACTTAGTTAAACAAGCTCTGATCACAACATGCTACTAAAGATGTTGTTATATATTGTTTTAACAAATTAGTTCATTAGTTTATAGTCTGTGGAACATTCTTCTGTTATAAAGGGGATACAAAGCTAAAATACAAAGCTGAGGCACACACACACACACACACACACACACACAGAGAGAGAGAGAGAGACACAGAGACACAGACAGAGACAGACAGAGACACAGATACACACCAGCCAACCAACCTCTGCCATTCATAGAAAGTATCTGCAGAGCGTCATGGCTGAAAGATCTTCTGGCTTTTAGGTCATCCATGCCTCTAGTTGCCAAACTGAACCAATTAGTGATTAACGGATTAGTGAACTACATCAAATTCATCTCTCTGATTTTCTCTATGCGCTGAAAACCAGCACAGCAAAACATATTGCAGTTTATCTACTACTTTGAGACAATGCATGGTATTTTATCAAGTTAAAACACATTTACAGAACAAATCCTGTACAATTTGGTAAAAAATTACAGTAATATATAAACTGCATTACAGTAATAAACACAGCAAAAAGTAATCTAACAACAAGTATTTACAGTACCAGTCAAAGGTTTGGTAACACCTACTCATTCCAGAGTTTTAATTTAACAGGCAACAGGAGATGGGTAAAGAATTGACTGTACCCTCATGGCTGAGAATCATAAAGCCAATTGTTTTGCCATTCATTTAGAGTATCATATCATTATTAAACAAGGACACACATTAGACATTTCAATCAGACAGAGGGGTGTGTTTTACTTAACTCAACGTTGGCTGTATTTCATCTTTAAAGCTATGACTGTGCCCCAAATGACATCATATTCCCTACACCATACACTACTTTTGACATGAGCCCTATGGGCCCTGGTCAAAAAGTAGTGCACTATAAAGGGAATAGGGTGCCATTTGGGTGCAGGCCATGATGAAATCAGATCACATGTTTGAGGTTTAGTCTGATGGGAACATAGAGCCTTGTAAAGCAGTGGTTAGATTCTAGAAGAGTACGGATTGAAATATTTCAATCCAAGTTCCACATCCCTCATCCTCCACGGTGCTAACATAGTTTTACGAGGTGTCCCAGTCACAGTGGGAGCAGCGATAACTTGTTTCCATTTGTTATTCCACGGGTGTAAATTCTTCGTCTGCTGGCTCTAATGAAAACCAGGTTGAAAGATGTCTGGAGGCAAGTCGGCAACTTTGATGGAAGGTAGCGAGAGCTACTATCTCTCTCTCTCTGTGTGTGTGTGTGTGTGTGTGTGTGTGTGTGTGTGTGTGTGTGTGTGTGTGTGTGTGTGTGTGTGTGCGTGCGTGCGTGTGTGGACTAAAAGTGGCAGGCAGGCACTCTACACTCTAAAGGAAGTGTTTTTCCCAAGGGCTATAGACCAGGGTAGCTGCTCAGCACCCAGAGATTGGCCATGTTGTTGACAGCCATTCAGGCCTGACTCAGGCACCAAGATCTAAAACGTCACTTTATCCCCTGTCAAGCCTGAGTGGAGATTCCATAATCATCTGGTTCAGGCCAAATGTCTCCAGATATCTTCAGGATCACTCGTTATGGATGATGGAGTTCGGAGGGCTTTCTGCTCCTACAGCACAGCATAGTTGAAGGAAAATATTTGGAAGAGTGGGGATAGATAGTAATTTCTCAACTGAACAGTGGAAAGTCAAACTAAAATGTAATTTTTACACACACACAGATGGTTTTAACAGTATCTCAGGACTCGACAGACAGGTTGGAAATCATTTATATATCCTCAGCTCCTCCCTCTATTATTTCTCACTCAGATGGTGTGATGCTGCGATCTGCTGCCAATCTGTTCCCAGACACGTACACCCTGAAGGTATATTATCATCTCCATGATGAATGAGATGACAGGACTATGAGGCAGTGGAGGAGAGAGGGAGGAGGGAGGAGGGGATGGAGGGGGCGGTAGAGGATTTGTTGGTGCAAAATGTAAACACGACTTGCATTTCTACCTCCTGTTGTAGATCAAAGCTACTGTGTTCCTGTAATCACTAGTGGTATTAGACACACCCTCACTTTGCTCCCAGTGAAGCTTCAGTCAGGTAACGCTAGTAGGGAAGATTAGATCTGCATAAATAGGTAAATAACTTCATTCTTAGGACTGTTGTGGTGTACTGGTTTTTAGTAATATAAAGGGAGTCTGGTTTTAGGAATATATGGGCTGTGAAGTTTCAGTCAGGTAGCTGTGGTCAGAGACACCCTATAGTGAGCTAGAAATGACATCTGTCTAAATAGTGAACTAGAGATTACATCTGTATAAATAGTGAGCTAGAGATGTCATCTGTATAAATAGTGAACTAGAGATTACATCTGTATAAATAGTGAACTAGAGATGACGTCTGTATAAATAGTGAACTAGAGATGACATCTGTATAAATAGTGAACTAGAGATTACATCTGTATAAATAGTGAACTAGAGATGACATCTGTATAAATAGTGAACTAGAGATTACATCTATACTGGATAAATAGTGAACTAGAGATGACATCTGTATAATAGTGAACTAGAAATTACATCTGTACTGTATAAATAGTGAACTAGAGATGACATCTGTATAAATAGTGAACTAGAGATTACATCTGTATAAATAGTGAACTAGAGATTACATCTGTATAAATAGTGAACTAGAGATGACGTCTGTATAAATAGTGAACTAGAGATGACATCTGTATAAATAGTGAACTATAGATTACATCTGTATAAATAGTGAACTAGAGATGACATCTGTATAAATCCTGAACTGGAGATTACATCTGTATAAGTAGTGAACTAGAGATGACATCTGTATAAATAGTGAACTATAGGTGACATCTGTTTAAATAGTGAACTGGAGATGACATCTGTATAAATAGTGAACTAGAGATGACATCAGTATAAATAGTGAACTAGAGATGACGTCTGTATAAATAGTGAACTAGAGATTACATCTGTACTGTATAAATAGTGAACTAGAGATGACATCTGTATAAATAGTGAACTAGAGATTACATCTGTATAAATAGTGAACTAGAGATGACGTCTGTATAAATAGTGAACTAGAGATGACATCTGTATAAATCCTGAACTGGAGATTACATCTGTATAAGTAGTGAACTAGAGATGACATCTGTATAAATAGTGAACTAGAGATGACATCTGTATAAATAGTGAACTAGAGATTACATCTGTATAAATAGTGAACTAGAGATGACATCTGTATCAATAGTGAACTGGAGATTACATCTGTATAAATAGTGAACTGGAGATGACATCTGTATAAATAGTGAACTAGAGATGACATCTGTATAAATAGTGAACTGGAGATGACATCTGTATAAATACTGAACTGGAGATTACATCTGTATAAATACTGAACTGGAGATTACATCTGTATAAATAGTGAACTAGAGATGACATCTGTATAAATAGTGAACTAGAGATTACATCTGTATAAATACTGAACTGGAGATTACATCTGTATAAATAGTGAACTAGAGATGACATCTGTATAAATAGTGAACTAGAGATGACATCTGTATAAATAGTGAACTAGAGATTACATCTGTATAAATAGTGAACTGGAGATGACATCTGTATAAATAGTGAACTAGAGATGACATCTGTATAAATAGTGAACTAGAGATTACATCTGTATAAATAGTGAACTAGAGATGACATCTGTATAAATACTGAACTGGAGATTACATCTGTATAAATAGTGAACTAGAGATGACATCTGTATAAATAGTGAACTAGAGATTACATCTGTATAAATAGTGAACTAGAGATTACATCTGTATAAATAGTGAACTGGAGATGACATCTGTATAAATAGTGAACTGGAGATGACATCTGTATAAATAGTGAACTAGAGATGACATCTGTATAAATAGTGAACTAGAGATTACATCTGTATAAATAGTGAACTGGAGATGACATCTGTATAAATAGTGAACTGGAGATGACATCTGTATAAATAGTGAACTAGAGATGACATCTGTATAAATAGTGAACTAGAGATTACATCTGTATAAATAGTGAACTGGAGATGACATCTGTATAAATAGTGAACTGGAGATGACATCTGTATAAATAGTGAACTAGAGATGACATCTGTATAAATAGTGAACTGGAGATGACATCTGTATAAATAGTGAACTAGAGATGACATCTGTATAAATACTGAACTGGAGATGACATCTGTATAAATAGTGAACTTGTCAACAATCTCTTTTGGTCATTTGGTCATTTGTTGTGTCGGACTGACCCAACCATAAACCTTTGCTCAGTAATACATGTATAAATCCTAATAATCATCAGCATTGACCGCTGTGCCTCTGCAGAAGGGAAATCATAAACAATTTCACAATAGCTAAGTTTCCATCCAATTGGTGACATATTTTCATGCAAATATTAAAAAATCTGCATAAGAAAATATGTGCATTTTCCCACCAGTGATCTTTCCACCAAACCGATGAAGTAGTTCACACAAAATGTACTTTTTCACTTAAGTTTTCATCTTAAATTCAATGTGTTTCCATCTCATTTTCAACTCTACTTTGGTCACAAAAACTGTTGCGTTAAATAGCAAATGTGCCTCCTCTGGTTTTGGCACCTGTGCTCTATAGCCAAAAGCTCGCTGATACAGTGTGGGTAGGCTGTGCAGGTAGGCCGTGCAGGTAGGCTAGTCTACATGGTGAGATTATTATGGATAAGAGCGAGAATATTGTTATTTGTCAAACGGCGGTCAAACACAAACCATCATGCCACCAGAATAACAACCTCAATATGTATTGAAAGGAGCATCAAGCTCATCACCGTGCACTTTCACCACCCTGTGAAGTTCATCATAACTTATTTCATCTGCAGCCTAATAAACTGCATGCTTTCCTTAGTCGTAGTGGGAGGACCACACACCATGTCATCGTGTGACTCCAAGTTAACTTTGACATAGCATTATATCAATATTTCAATATTTGCGCGTAAAGGCGTTTCCACAGCCATTTCTCACATAACTAATTTTACAGACACAAAAAGATCCCACCATGTCGAACAAACAAATGATCTGTCTGCATTTATAAAATTGTACCGATACTTCCTGTTTCCATCACAGCAGTCAGGATATTTTTTTTTATACAGTATGACTTTACTTGCATAAAAACTGTGGATGGAAACGTGGTTAGAGACAAACAGACATGAGACAGAGAGACAGATAGACAGGGAGACAGAGAGACAAACAGACAGGGAGGCAGAGAGACAGATAGACAGGGAGACAGAGAGACAAACAGACAGGGAGGCAGAGAGACAGACAGACAGGGAGGCAGAGAGACAGACAGACAGGGAGGCAGAGAGACAGACAGGGAGACAGAGAGACAGACAGGGAGACAGACAGGGAGACAGACAAGGAAACAGAGAGACAGACAGTGAGACAGAGAGGGAGACAGAGAGACACACAGAGAGACAGACACAGACAGAAAGGGATACAGAGAGACAGACAGGGAGACAGAGAGACAGACAGGGAGACAGAGAGAGAGACAGACAGAGAGACAGACAGGGAAACAGAGAGACAGACAGGGAGGCAGACAGGGAGACAGACAGGGAAATCAAATCAAATCAAATCAAATTTATTTATATAGCCCTTCGTACATCAGCTGATATCTCAAAGTGCTGTACAGAAACCCAGCCTAAAACCCCAAACATCAAGCAATGCAGGTGTAGAAGCACGGTGGCTAGGAAAAACTCCCTAGAAAGGCCAAAACCTAGGAAGAAACCTAGAGAGGAACCAGGCTATGTGGGGTGGCCAGTCCTCTTCTGGCTGTGCCGGGTGGAGATTATAACAGAACATGGTCAAGATGTTCAAATGATCATAAATGACCAGCATGGTCGAATAATAACAAGGCAGAACAGTTGAAACTGGAGCAGCAGCACAGTCAGGTGGACTGGGGACAGCAAGGAGTCATCATGTCAGGTATTCCTGGGGCATGGTCCTAGGGCTCAGGTCCTCCGAGAGAGAGAAAGAAAGAGAGAATTAGAGAGAGCATATGTGGGATGGCCAGTCCTCTTCTGGCTGTGCCGGGTGGAGATTATAACAGAACATGGCCAAGATGTTCAAATGTTCATAAATGACCAGCATGGTCGAATAATAATAAGGCAGAACCGTTTAAACTGGAGCAGCAGCACGGTCAGGTGGACTGGGGACAGCAAGGAGTCATCATGTCAGGTATTCCTGGGGCATGGTCCTAGGGCTCAGAGAGACAGGCAGGGAGACAGAGAGACAGACAGGGAGACAGACAGGGAGACAGACAGGGAAACAGAGAGACAGACAGTGAGACAGAGAGGGAGACAGGGAGACACACAGAGAGACAGACACAGACAGAAAGGGATACAGAGAGACAGACAGGGAGACAGAGAGACAGACAGGGAGACAGAGAGAGAGACAGACAGAGAGACAGACAGGGAAACAGAGAGACAGACAGGGAGGCAGACAGGGAGACAGAGAGACAGACAGGGAAATCAAATCAAATCAAATCAAATTTATTTATATAGCCCTTCGTACATCAGCTGATATCTCAAAGTGCTGTACAGAAACCCAGCCTAAAACCCCAAACATCAAGCAATGCAGGTGTAGAAGCACGGTGGCTAGGAAAAACTCCCTAGAAAGGCCAAAACCTAGGAAGAAACCTAGAGAGGAACCAGGCTATGTGGGGTGGCCAGTCCTCTTCTGGCTGTGCCGGGTGGAGATTATAACAGAACATGGTCAAGATGTTCAAATGATCATAAATGACCAGCATGGTCGAATAATAATAAGGCAGAACAGTTGAAACTGGAGCAGCAGCACAGTCAGGTGGACTGGGGACAGCAAGGAGTCATCATGTCAGGTATTCCTGGGGCATGGTCCTAGGGCTCAGGTCCTCCGAGAGAGAGAAAGAAAGAGAGAATTAGAGAGAGCATATGTGGGATGGCCAGTCCTCTTCTGGCTGTGCCGGGTGGAGATTATAACAGAACATGGCCAAGATGTTCAAATGTTCATAAATGACCAGCATGGTCAAATAATAATAAGGCAGAACCGTTTAAACTGGAGCAGCAGCACGGTCAGGTGGACTGGGGACAGCAAGGAGTCATCATGTCAGGTATTCCTGGGGCATGGTCCTAGGGCTCAGAGAGACAGGCAGGGAGACAGAGAGACAGACAGGGATTCAGAGAGACAGACAGGGAGACAGAGAGACAGACAGGGAGGGAGACAGATAGACAGGGAGACAGACAGGGAGACAGGGAGACATACAGGAAATCAGAGAGACAGACAGGGAGACAGAGAGACAGACAGGGAGACAGAGAGACAGACAGGGAGACAGAGAGACAGACAGGGAGACAGAGAGACAGACAGGGAGACAGACAGGGAGACAGGGAGACAGAGAGACAGACAGAGAGACAGACAGGGAAACAGAGAGACAGACAGGGAGACAGATAGGGGAACAGAGAGACAGACAGGGAGACAGAGAGACAGACAGAGAGACATACAGAGAGACAGACAGGGAGACAGACAGGGAGACAGACAGGGAGTGAGAGACAGACAGGGAGACAGAGAGACAGACAGGGAGACAGAGAGACAGACAGGGAGACAGACAGAGAGACAGACAGGGGAACAGAGAGACAGACAGGGAGGCAGAGAGACAGACAGGGAGACAGAGAGACACACAGAGAGACAGACAGAGATACAGACAGGGAGACAGACAGACAGGGAGACAGAGAGACAGACAGGGAGACAGGGAGACAGAGAGACAGACAGACAGGGAGACAGAGAGACAGACAGAGAGACAGACAGAGAGACAGAGAGACAGACAGAGAGACAGACAGAGAGACAGACAGGGAGACAGAGAGACAGACAGGGAGACAGAGAGACAGGCAGGGAGTTAGAGAGAGAGAGACAGACAGGGAGACAGGGAGACAGACAGGGAGACAGAGAAACAGACAGGGAGACAGAGAGACAGACAGGGAGACAGAGGGAAAGACAGAGAGACAGACAGAGAGACAGACAGGGAGACAGAGAAACAGACAGGGAGACAGACAGGGAGTCAGAGAGACAGACAGGGAGATAGACAGGGAGGCAGACAGGGAGGCAGACAGTAAGACAGAGAGACAGACAGGGAGTTAGAGAGAGAGACAGACAGGGAGACAGGGAGACAGGGAGACAGGGAGACAGAGAGACAGACAGGGAGTTAGAGAGAGAGAGACAGACAGGGAGACAGGGAGACAGAGAGACAGACAGGGAGACAGAGAAACAGACAGGGAGACAGAGAGACAGACAGGGAGACAGAGGGAAAGACAGAGAGACAGACAGAGACAGAGAGACAGACAGGGAGACAGACAGGGAGACAGACAGGGAGGCAGACAGGGAGACAGACAGGGAGACAGACCGGGAGACAGACAGGGAGACGGAGATACAGACAGGGAGAAAGACATGGAGACATAGAGACAGACAGACAGGGAGGCAGAGAGACAGACAGGGACACAGAGAGACAGACAGGGAGACAGACAGAGAGACAGACAGGGAGACAGAGAGACAGAGAGACAGACAGGGAGACAGAGAGACAGACAGACAGGGAGACAGAGAGACAGACAGGAAATCAGAGAGACAGACAGGAAATCAGAGAGACAGACAGGGAGACAGAGAGACAGACAGGAAATCAGAGAGACAGAGAGACAGACAGGGAGACAGAGAGACAGACAGGGAGACAGAGAGACAGACAGAGAGACAGACAGGGAGACAGACAGGGAGACAGACAGGGAGACAGACAGGGAGACAGACAGGGAGACAGACCGGGAGACAGAGAGACAGACAGGGAGACAGACAGGGAGACAGAGAGACAGACAGGGAGACAGACAGGGAGACAGAGAGACAGACAGAGAGGGAGACAGCAATAGAGGATTTATGAGTAGGAGATGTTCCTCCAAGTCAGGTTTCCTGAGTGGCCATTAGCATTCTGATTGTCATGTCTGGTATAGGGGTTCTGATTCTGACTAGTGGTACTTCAGCCCGTAAGGGTGAAAACAGGGTTCAACCTCCTCCCAAATCACTCAGCACACACCTATCACTAAGAGCCAAGACACTGTGGTTGCTCTTCTCAGAAAGCCTGATGAGCAAACAGTTTGTGGTTGTCTAGAAATCACAAAGTTACAAGACAGACCGTTGTTTATTCAGGCGAGTATCCTAACTGCTCATGGCAGAATTCAACTTGAAACCTCTAGAGATGGCAAAACCATACAAACAGGAGTAGAACTAGATATATCCCTCTACAGCCCAGGGCCAGTGAGAGTAACTTGTAGAGAGAAATGGAGGATTTATGTTTCTCTTTATTTGCCTCACTGGCAGGGATCTCTCAGTTGTGCATTTCACTAAAGCACCAGTCTTTTAATGTAGATGGTAGAAGTGCTGAATGTGAAATTGCGTGCACTATTGCTTCTAAAACTGTCCATTACAAAGCAGTGGTATGGACACACAGCGGTATGGACACACAGTGGTATGGACACACAGCGGTATGGACACACAGTGGTATGGACACACAACGGTATGGACACACAGCAGAATGGACACACAGCAGAATGGACACACAGCAGAATGGTCACACAGCGGTATGGACACACAGCGGTATGGACACACAGCGGTATGGACACACAGCGGTATGTACACACACAGCGGTATGGACACACACAGCGGTATGGACACACAGCGGTATGGACACACACAGCAGTATGGACACACAGCGGTATAGACACTCACAACAGTATGGACACACAGTGGTATGGACATACAGCGGTATAGACACTCACAGCAGTATGGACACACAGCGGTATGGACACACAGCGGTATGTACACACACAGCGGTATGGACATACACAGCGGTATGGACACACAGCGGTATGGACACACACAGCAGTATGGACACACAGCGGTATAGACACTCACAACAGTATGGACACACAGTGGTATGGACATACAGCGGTATAGACACTCACAGCAGTATGGACACACACAGCAGTATGAACACACAGAGCGGTATGGATACACACAGCGGTATGGACACAAACAGCGGTATGGACACACAACGGTATGGACACACACAACGGTATGGACACACAGCGATATGGACACACACAGCAGTATAGACACTCACAGCGGTATGGACACACTCAGCGGTATGGACACACACAGCAGTATGGACACACAGCAGTATGGACACACAGCAGTATGGACACACAGTGGTATAGACACTCACAGCAGTATGGACACACAGCAGTATAGACACACAAAGCGGTATAGACAACACAGTGGTATAGACACTCACAGCAGTATGGACACACAGCGGTATGGACATACACAGTGGTATAGACACTCACAGCAGTATGGACACACAGAGGTATGGACACACACAGTGGTATGGACACACACAGCAGTATGGACACACAGCGGTATGGACATACACAGCGGTATAGACACTCACAGCAGTATGGATACACAGCGGTATGGACACACACAGTGGTATGGACACTCACAGCAGTATGGACATACAGTGGTATAGACACTCACAGCAGTATGGACATACAGTGGTATGGACACTCACAGCAGTATGGACACACAGTGGTATGGACAATCACAGCAGTATGGACATACAGTGGTATGGACACTCACAGCAGTATGGACACACAGTGGTATGGACAATCACAGCAGTATGGACATACAGTGGTATTGACACTCACAGCAGTATGGACACACAGTGGTATGGACATACAGCGGTATAGACACTCACAGCAGTATGGACACACACAGTGGTATGGACACACAGCGGTATGGACACACACAGCAGTATGGACACACAGTGGTATGGACACACAGCGATATGGACACACACATCGGTATAGACACAAACAGCAGTATGGACACACAGCAGTATGGACACACAGCAATATGGACATACAGTGGTATGGACACTCACAGCAGTATGGACATACAGTGGTATGGACACTCACAGCAGTATGAACACACAGTGGTATGGACATACAGCGGTATGGACACACGCAGTGGTATAGACACTCACAGCAGAATGGACACACAGCGGTATGGACACACACAGTGGTATGGACACACACAGCAGTATGGACACACAGCGGTATGGACACACACAGTGGTATAGACACTCACAGCAGTATGGGCATACAGTGGTATAGACACTCAGAGCAGTATGGACATACAGTGGTATGGACACTCACAGCAGTATGGACACACAGTGGTATGGACACTCACAGCAGTATGGACATACAGTGGTATGGACACTCACAGCAGTATGGACATACAGTGGTATGGACAATCACAGCAGTATGGACATACAGTGGTATGGACACTCACAGCAGTATGGACACACAGTGGTATGGACATACAGCGGTATAGACACTCACAGCAGTATGGACACACACAGTGGTATGGAAACAGCGGTATGGCCACACACAGCAGTATGGACACACAGTGGTATGGACACACAGCGGTATGGACACACACAGCGGTATAGACACACACAGCAGTATGGACACACAGCAGTATGGACACACAGCAATATGGACATACAGTGGTATGGACACTCACAGCGGTATGGACATACAGTGGTATGGACACTCACAGCAGTATGAACACACAGTGGTATGGACACGCAACGGTATGGACACACAACGGTATGGACACACAACGGTATGGACACACACAGCAGTATAGACACACACAGCAGTATAGACACACACAGTGGTATAGACACTCGCAGCAGTATGAACACACAGCAGTATGGACACACACAGTTTTATATACATACACATCGGTATGGACACACAGCAGTATGGACACACAGCGGTTTGGACACACACAGTGGTATAGACACACACAGCGGTATGGACACGCAGCAGTATGGACACACAGCGGTATGGACATATACAGTGGTATAGACACTCACAGCAGTATGGACACACAGAAGTATGGACACACAGCGGTATGGACATACACATCGATATAGACACTGACAGCAGTATGGACACACAGCGGTATGGACACACACAGCAGTATGGAAACACAGCAGTATGGACACACAGCAGTATGGACACACAGTGGTATAGACACACACAGTTGTATAGACACTCACAGCAGTATGGACACACAGCAGTATGGACACACAGCATTATGGACACACAGTGGTATAGACACTCACAGCAGTATGGACACACAGCGGTATGGACATACACAGTGGTATAGACACTCACAGCAGAATGGAGACACAGCGGTATGAACACACACAGTGGTATGGACACACACAGCAGTATGGACACACAGAGGTATGGACACACACAGTGGTATAGACACTTAGAGCAGTATGGACATACAGTGGTATGGACACTCACAGCAGTATGGGCATACAGTGGTATAGACACTCACAGCAGTATGAACACACAGTGGTATGGACATACAGTGGTATAGACACTCACAGCAGTATGGACACACACAGCGGTATGGACACGCAACGGTATGGACACACAACGGTATGGACACACAACGGTATGGACACACACAGCAGTATAGACACACACAGCAGTATAGACACACACAGTGGTATAGACACTCGCAGCAGTATGGACACACAGCAGTATGGACACACACAGTTTTATAGACATACACATCGGTATGGACACACAGCAGTATGGACACACAGCGGTTTGGACACACACAGTGGTATAGACACACACAACGGTATGGACACACAGCAGTATGGACACACAGCGGTATGGACATACACAGTGGTATAGACACTCACAGCAGTATGGACACACCGCGGTATGGACACACACAGTGGTATAGACACTCACAGCAGTATGGACACACATCAGTATGGACACACACAGTGGTATAGACATACACATCGGTATGGACACACAGCAGTATGGACACACAGCGGTATGGACACACACAGTAGTATAGACACTCACAGCAGTATGGACACACAGCGGTATGGACACACACATTGGTAGAGACACTCACAGCAGTATGGACACACATCAGTATGGACACACACAGTGGTATAGACATACACAACGGTATAGACACACACAGCAGTATGGACACACAGAAGTATGGACACACAGCGGTATGGACATACACATCGATATAGACACTGACAGCAGTATGGACACACAGCGGTATGGACACACACAGCAGTATGGAAACACAGCAGTATGGACACACAGCAGTATGGACACACAGCAGTATGGACACACAGTGGTATAGACACTCACAGCAGTATGGACACACAGCAGTATAGACACACACAGCGGTATAGACACACACAGTTGTATAGACACTCACAGCAGTATGGACACACAGCAGTATGGACACAGAGCATTATGGACACACAGTGGTATAGACACTCACAGCGGTATGGCCACACACAGCAGTATGGACACACAGTGGTATGGACACACAGCGGTATGGACACACACAGCGGTATAGACACACACAGCAGTATGGACACACAGCAGTATGGACACACAGCAATATGGACATACAGTGGTATGGACACTCACAGCGGTATGGACATACAGTGGTATGGACACTCACAGCAGTATGAACACACAGTGGTATGGACACGCAACGGTATGGACACACAACGGTATGGACACACAACGGTATGGACACACACAGCAGTATAGACACACACAGCAGTATAGACACACACAGTGGTATAGACACTCGCAGCAGTATGAACACACAGCAGTATGGACACACACAGTTTTATATACATACACATCGGTATGGACACACAGCAGTATGGACACACAGCGGTTTGGACACACACAGTGGTATAGACACACACAGCGGTATGGACACGCAGCAGTATGGACACACAGCGGTATGGACATATACAGTGGTATAGACACTCACAGCAGTATGGACACACAGAAGTATGGACACACAGCGGTATGGACATACACATCGATATAGACACTGACAGCAGTATGGACACACAGCGGTATGGACACACACAGCAGTATGGAAACACAGCAGTATGGACACACAGCAGTATGGACACACAGTGGTATAGACACACACAGTTGTATAGACACTCACAGCAGTATGGACACACAGCAGTATGGACACACAGCATTATGGACACACAGTGGTATAGACACTCACAGCAGTATGGACACACAGCGGTATGGACATACACAGTGGTATAGACACTCACAGCAGAATGGAGACACAGCGGTATGAACACACACAGTGGTATGGACACACACAGCAGTATGGACACACAGAGGTATGGACACACAAAGTGGTATAGACACTCAGAGCAGTATGGACATACAGTGGTATGGACACTCACAGCAGTATGGGCATACAGTGGTATAGACACTCACAGCAGTATGAACACACAGTGGTATGGACATACAGTGGTATAGACACTCACAGCAGTATGGACACACACAGCGGTATGGACACGCAACGGTATGGACACACAACGGTATGGACACACAACGGTATGGACACACACAGCAGTATAGACACACACAGCAGTATAGACACACACAGTGGTATAGACACTCGCAGCAGTATGGACACACAGCAGTATGGACACACACAGTTTTATAGACATACACATCGGTATGGACACACAGCAGTATGGACACACAGCGGTTTGGACACACACAGTGGTATAGACACACACAACGGTATGGACACACAGCAGTATGGACACACAGCGGTATGGACATACACAGTGGTATAGACACTCACAGCAGTATGGACACACCGCGGTATGGACACACACAGTGGTATAGACACTCACAGCAGTATGGACACACATCAGTATGGACACACACAGTGGTATAGACATACACATCGGTATGGACACACAGCAGTATGGACACACAGCGGTATGGACACACACAGTAGTATAGACACTCACAGCAGTATGGACACACAGCGGTATGGACACACACATTGGTAGAGACACTCACAGCAGTATGGACACACATCAGTATGGACACACACAGTGGTATAGACATACACAACGGTATAGACACACACAGCAGTATGGACACACAGAAGTATGGACACACAGCGGTATGGACATACACATCGATATAGACACTGACAGCAGTATGGACACACAGCGGTATGGACACACACAGCAGTATGGAAACACAGCAGTATGGACACACAGCAGTATGGACACACAGCAGTATGGACACACAGTGGTATAGACACTCACAGCAGTATGGACACACAGCAGTATAGACACACACAGCGGTATAGACACACACAGTTGTATAGACACTCACAGCAGTATGGACACACAGCAGTATGGACACAGAGCATTATGGACACACAGTGGTATAGACACTCACAGCAGTATGGACACACAGCAGTATAGACACACAGCGGTATAGACACACACAGTGGTATAGACACTCACAGCAGTATGGACACACAGCGGTATGGACACACGCAGTGGTATAGACACTCACAGCAGAATGGACACACAGCGGTATGGACACACACAGTGGTATGGACACACACAGCAGTATGGACATACAGTGGTATGGACACTCACAGCAGTATGGGCATACAGTGGTATAGACACTCACAGCAGTATGGACATACAGTGGTATGGACACTCACAGCAGTATGGACACACAGTGGTATGGACACTCACAGCAGTATGGACATACAGTGGTATGGACACTCACAGCAGTATGGACATACAGTGGTATGGACACTCACAGCAGTATGGACACACAGTGGTATGGACATACAGCGGTATAGACACTCACAGCAGTATGGACACACACAGCGTTATGGACACACAGCGGTATGGACACACACAGCAGTATGGACACACAGTGGTATGGACACACAGCGGTATGGACACACACAGCGGTATAGACACACACAGCAGTATGGAAACACAGCAGTATGGACACACAGCAGTATGGACACACAGCAGTATGGACACACAGCAGTATGGACATACACAGTGGTATAGACACTCACAGCAGTATGGATACACAGCGGTATGGACACACACAGTGGTATGGACACTCACAGCAGTATGGACATACAGTGGTATAGACACTCACAGCAGTATGGACACACAGCGGTATGGACATACACAGTGGTATAGACACTCACAGCAGTATGGATACACAGCGGTATGGACAAACACAGTGGTATGGACACTCACAGCAGTATGGGCATACAGTGGTATGGACACTCACAGCAGTATGGACATACAGTGGTATGGACACTCACAGCAGTATGGACATACAGTGGTATGGACAATCACAGCAGTATGGACATACAGTGGTATGGACACTCACAGCAGTATGGACATACAGTGGTATGGACACTCACAGCAGTATGGACAAACAGTGGTATGGACATACAGCGGTATAGACACTCACAGCAGTATGGACACACACAGCGGTATGGACACACAGCGGTATGGACACACACAGCAGTATGGACACACATCAGTATGGACACACAGCAGTATGGACACACAGCAGTATGGACATACAGCGGTATGGACACACACAGCGGTATGGACACACACAGCGGTATGGACACACAACGGTATGGACACACAACGGTATGGACACACACAGCAGTATAGACACACACAGCAGTATAGACACACACAGTGGTATAGACACTCACAGCAGTATGGACATACAGCGGTATGGACACACAACGGTATGGACACACACAGCAGTATAGACACACACAGCAGTATAGACACACAGCGGTATGGACATACACAGTGGAATAGACACTCACAGCAGTATGGACATACAGCGGTATGGACACACACAGTGGTATAGACACTCACAGCGGTATGGACACACATCAGTATGGACACACACAGTGGTATAGACATACACATCGGTATGGACACACAGCAGTATGGACACACAGCGGTATGGACACACACAGTGGTAAAGACACACACAGCGGTATGGACACACACAGCAGTATGGAAACACAGCAGAATGGACACACAGCAGTATGGACACACAGCGGTATGGACACACACAGTGGTATAGACACTCACAGCAGTATGGACACACAGCGGTATGGACATACACAGTGGTATAGACACTCACAGCAGTATGGATACACAGCGGTATGGACACACACAGTGGTATGGACACACACAGTGGTAAAGACACTCACAGCAGTATGGACACACAGCGGTATGGACACACAGCAGTATGGACACACACAGTGGTATAGACACTCACAGCGATATCAACACTCAGAGTAGTATGGACACAGTGATATAGATACACACAGTGATATAGACACACACAGCAGTATAGACACACATAGCAGTATGGACACACAGCGGTATGGACACACAGCGGTATGGACACACAGCGGTATAGACACTCACAGCAGTATGGACACACACAGCAGTATGGACACAGCAGTATGGACACACAGCAGTATGGACACACAGCAGTATGGACATACAGTGGTATGGACACTCACAGCAATATGGACATACAGTGGTATGGACACTCACAGCAGTATGGACACACAGTGGTATGGACACTCACAGCAGTATGGACATACAGTGGTTTGGACACTCACAGCAGTATGGACGTACAGTGGTATGGACACTCACAGCAGTATGGACATAGAGTGGTATGGACACTCACAGCAGTATGGACACACAGTGGTATGAACATACAGCGGTATAGACACTCACGGCAGTATGGACACACAGAGTGGTGTAGACACTCACAGCAGTATGGACACACAGCGGTATGGACACATAACGGTATGGACACACACAGGAGTATAGACACACACAGCAGTATAGACACACAGCGGTATAGACACTCACGGCAGTATGGACACACACAGTGGTGTAGACACTCACAGCAGTATGGACACACAGCAGTGTAGACACACAGCGGTATAGACACACACAGTGGTATAGACACTCACAGCAGTATGGACACACAGCAGTATGGACATACAGTGGTATGGACATACAGCGGTATAGACACACACAGCAGTATAGACAAACACAGCAGTATAGACACACACAGTGGTATAGACACACACAGCAGTATGGACACACACAGCAGTATAGACACACACATTGGTATAGACATTCACAGCAGTATGGACACACAGCGGTATGGACACACACAGCAGTATAGACAAACACAGCAGTATAGACACACACAGTGGTATAGACACACACAGCAGTATGGACACACAGCGGTATGGACACACACAGTGGTATAGACACTCACAGCGGTATGGACACACAACGGTATGGACACACACTGCAGTATAGACACACACAGCAGTATGGAAACACAGCAGAATGGACACACAGCAGTATGAACACACAGCGGTATGGACACACACAGTGGTATAGACACTCAGAGTAGTATGGACACACACAGTGGTATGGAAACACACAGTGGTATGGAAACACACAGCAGTATGGACACACATCAGTTTGGACACACACAGTGGTATAGACATACACAGCAGTATGGACAAACACAGCAGTATAGACACACACAGTGGTATAGACACACACAGCAGTATGGACACACAGCGGTATGGACACACACAGCAGTATAGACAAACACAGCAGTATAGACACACACAGTGGTATAGACACACACAGCAGTATGGACACACAGCGGTATGGACACACACAGTGGTATAGACACTCACAGCGGTATGGACACACAACGGTATGGACACACACAGCAGTATAGACACACACAGCAGTATGGAAACACAGCAGAATGGACACACAGCAGTATGGAAACACAGCAGAATGGACACACAGCAGTATGAACACACAGCGGTATGGACACACACAGTGGTATAGACACTCAGAGTAGTATGGACACACAGCAGTATGGACACACAACGGTATGGACACACACAGCAGTATAGACACACACAGCAGTATAGACACTCACAGCGGTATGGACACACAGCGGTATGGACACACACATCAGTATAGACACACACAGCGGTATGGACACACAACGGTATGGACACACACAGCAGTATAGACACACACAGCAGTATAGACACACACAGTGGTATAGACACTCACAGCAGTATGGACACACAGCGGTATGGACACACAGCGGTATGGACACACACAGTGGTATAGACACACACAGCGGTATAGACACAGCGGTATAGACACTCAGAGCAGTATGGACACACACAGTGGTATGGAAACACACACACACACACACACACACGCACACACACACACACACACACACACACACACACACACACACACACACAAACAAACAGCGACACCTAGGTTGTCAGAGCTGCAAAGCAGAATTGTGTAATTGCCATTATAAAAGGGAAAGGGGGATACCTAGTCAGTTGTATGAAGAGATGTCAGATTCAGCTTTTGAACAATGCTAAGTGGTCCATGACAGACGGTGGATGATGTAATAAGTCTACAAACAGTTCGCTGTCATCTTTTAATCCACAGATGGAATGGAGCAAGAGGCAGGCAACCGTTGCCGTGACGACTGGTAGGCTACTGCTTTCTGACAGGATCTACCATCTACTAGGTGGGGCATTGTGCACGCACACACGCGCACGCACGCACACGCACCCGCACACACACACACACATAAGAATTTGTTCTTAACTGACTTGCTTAGTTAAATAAAGGTAAAAAATACAAATTAATTAAACACACATACACACACACACACACCCACAGAGAGAGAGAGATTGGACATGTACCCCTCTCCTTAAGGACTCTTGGAAGATTAGTCCAAATGGGGACTGAAAGACATCTGAATAAAATCTAAATCTCTTCCTGGGATTTCTGTACCATTAGGTAGGTCAGCTGAGGCAACAAAATGCTTATTCGGATTTGTCTCTTTGATTTCCCTTTTCCAAAATCAGTGTGAAGGCATGCAAACCTGATCTAATTGTCAGTTAATGTCGTATTTGTCTGTTATACACTAAAGGTCAGGCTCCAGCTCAACTTATATACTTATACTTATATATACTTATATACTTATACTTACTTATATAACAGACTATAGAGAACACAGGCTTTACATGGGCTTGTGTTAAGTACACAAAACATTAAGAACACCTACTCTTTCAGACCAGGTGAGTCCAGGTGAAACCTATGATCCCTTATTGATGTCCCTTGTTACAGGTTAATGAAGGATTTTTAAGCCTTGAGACAATTCAGACATGGATTGTGTATCTGTGCCATTCAGAGGGTGAATGGGTGCCTTTGAACAGGGTATGGTAGTAGGAGCCAGGCACACGGGTTTGTGCCAACTCCAACGCTGCTGGGTTTTTCACGCTCAACATTTTCCTGTGTGTATCAAGAATGGTCCACCAACTAAAGGACATCAAACCAAATTGACACAACTGTGGGAAGCATTGGAGTCAACATGGGCCAGCATCCCTGTGGAACGCTTTCGACACCTTGTAGAGTCCCTGGCCTGATGAATTGAAGCTGTTTTCAGCAACTCAATATTAGGAAGGTGGTCCTAATGTCTGGTATTCTCAGTGTATAGGGCACATGACACATGCATCACTTGTTCTTTTAAAGGGACACTGATAGGCAACATCAATATATTTTAAACAATTCTGTCTAGAACAAATTTATTTTTACCCTGCAAATGGAGAAAGGTGAGGGAGCCATTATCAGTTTTAATGGGCACCTCTGCTCTGCTCCAAGCTACAATCAGCCAAAAGACTGGCCTACTGCAATCCATAAAGAGATACGTTAAAGTAGCTGTATGTATGATTGATGACAGTGAAAACTTTTATGGGACCCAAAGGGAGAACTCGTCAGCTGCCAATAGTTAACAAAATAACAGAGCAAAGTGTTACAACAACAGAGTGATATTCCTCAACTTATTAGCAGAGATCAGCAGATCTCAACCAGAACAAAAACACTGAGACAGCTATTGGTTTAAGGACTAAATGTATAATGGTCCAATATTTCATGGCTATTTGATCTTATCTAGATATCTGCCTGTTGTACAGTGCCTTGGGAAAGTATTCAGACCCCTTGACTTTTTACACATTTTCTTACATTACAGATTTATTCTAAAATGGATGAAAAAAAACTAAAAACTCCTCATCAATCTACACACAATACCCCATAATGACAAAGCAAAAACAGGTTCATAGAAAACAACAGAAAGACCTTATTTACATAAGTATTCAGACACTTTGCTATGATAATCAAAATTGAGCTCAGGCGCATCCTGTTTCCATTGATCATCCTTGAGATGTTTCTACAACTTGATTGGAGTCCACCTGTGGTAAATTCAATTGATTGGACAAGATTTGGAAAGGCAAACTCCTGTCTATATAAGGTCCCACAGTTGACAGTGCATGTCAGAGTAAAAACCAAGCCATGAGGTCAAAGGAATTGCCCGTAGAGCTCCGAGACAGGATTGTGTCGGAGGCACAGATCTGGGAAGGGTACCAAAACATTTCTGCAGAATTGAAGGTCCTCAAGAACACAGTGGCCTCCATCATTCTTAAATGGAAGAGGTTTGGAACCACCAAGACTTGTCCTAGAGCTGGCTGCCCAACCAAACTAAGCAATCAGGGGAGAAGGGCTTTGGTCAGGGAGGTGATCAAGAACTAGATAGTCACTCTGACAGAGCTCTAGAGTTCCCCTGTGGAGATGGGTGAACCTTCCAGAAGGACAGCCATCTCTGCAGCACTCCACCAATCAGGCCTTTATGGTAGAGTGGCCAGACGGAAGCCACTCCTCAATAAAAGCCACATGACAGGCCTCTTGGAGTTTGCCAAAAGGCACCTAAAGACTCTCAGAACATGAGAAACAAGATTCTCTGGTCTGATGAAACCAAGATTGAACTCTTTGGCCTGAATGCCAAGCGTCAGGTCTGGAGGAAACCTGACACCATCCCTACGGTGAAGCATGGTGGTGGCAGCATCATACTGTGGGGATGTTTTTCAGCAGCAGGGACTGGGAGACTAGTCAGGATCGAGGCAAAGTTGAAAGGAGCAAAGAGAGATCCTTGATGAAAACCGCTTTCAGAGCGCTCAGGACCTCAGACTGGGGTGAAGGTTCACCTTTCAATGACATTAAGCACACAGCCACATTAAGCACCCAGCCAAGACAACGCAGGAGCGGCTTCAAGACAAGCCTCTGAATGTCCTTGAGTGGCCCAGCCAGAGCCCGGACTTGAACTGGATCGAACATTTCTGGAGAGACCTGAAAATAGCTGTGTAGCAATGCTCCCCATCCAACCTGACAGAGCTTGAGATGATCTGCAGAGAAGAATGGGAGAAACTTCCCAAATACAGGTGTGCCAAACTTGTAGAGTCATACCCAAAAAGACTTGAGGCTTCTAATCGCTGCCAAAGGTGCTTCAATTAAGTACTGAGTAAAGGGTCTGAATATTTATGTAAATGTGATATTTCAGTTTTTTATTTTGTAGAAATTAGCAAAAATGTAAAAAATAAATAAGTAATAAACAGTTATTGCTTTGTCATTACAGTGTATTGTTTGTAGATTGATGCGGAAAAAACTATGTAATACCTTTTAGAATAAGGCCATAACCTAACAAAATGTGTAAAAAGACAATATTGGACAACATTCTGAATTCATGGTATTGCTTCCATAAAATTTGAACATGTGTTGATAAGAATAATACTTTTGGGATTTCCAGATACATGATAAACTTTTGTGCTCAAAATGTGCTCAAAATACATCCCTCCGCCGAGCAGTTTTGTGAGATGCAATGCAACAACCACAGTTGAAGTCAGAAGTTTACATACACTAGGTTGGAGTCATTACAACTCATTTTTCAACCACTCCACACATTTCTTGTTCACAAACTATAGTTTTGGCAAGTAGGTTCGGACATCTACTTTGTGCATGACACAAGTCATTTATCCAACAATTGTTTACAGACAGATTATTTAACTTATAATTCACTGTATCACAATTCCAGTGGGTCAGAAGTTTACATACACGAAGTTGACTGCCTTTAAACAGCTTGGAAAATTCCAGAAGATTATGTCAAGGCTTTAAAAGCTTCTGATAGGCTAATTGACATCATTTGAGTCAATTGGAGGTGTACCTGTGGATGTATTTCAAGGCCTACCTTCAAAGTCAGTACCTCTTGATTGATATCATGGGACAATCAAAAGATATCAGCCAAAAATTGTTGACCGCCACAAGTCTGGTTCATCTTTGGGAGCAATTTCCAAACGCTGAAAGTACCATGTTCATCTGTACAAACAATATTACGCAAGTACAAACACCATGGGACCCCGCAACCATCATACAGCTCAGGAAGGAGATGCGTTCTGTCTCTTAGAGATGAACGTACTTTGGTGAGAAAAGTGGAAATCAATCCCAGAACAACAGCAAAGGACCTTGTGAAGATGCTGGAGGAAACAGGTAAGAAAGTATCTATATCCACAGTAAAACAAGTCCTATATCAACATAACCTGAAAGGCCGCTCAGCACGGAAGAAGCCACTGCTCCAAAACCGCCATAAAAAGCCAGACTACGGTTTGCAACTGCACATGGGGACAAAGATCATACTTTTTGGAAAAATGTCCTCTGGTCTGATGAAACAATAATAGAACTGTTTGGCCATAATGACCATTGTTATGTTTAGAGGAAAAAGGGGGAAGCTTGCAAGCCGAAGAACACCATCCCAACGGTGAAGCACGGGGTGGCAGCATCGTGTTGTGGGGGTGCTTTGCTGCAGGAGGGACTGGTGCACTTCACAAAATAGATGGCATCATGAGGAAATGGACAATGACCCCAAGCATACTTCCAAAGTTGTGGCAAAATGGTTTAAGGACAACAAAGTCAAGGTATTGAAGTGGCCATCACAAAGCCCTGACCTCAATCCTATAGAACATTTGTAGGCAGAACTGAAAAGGTGTGTGCGAGGAAGGAGGCCTACAAACCTGACTCAGTTACACCAGCTCAGTCAGGAGGAACAGGCTAAAATCCACCCATCTTATTGTGGGAAGCTTGTGGAAGGCTCTGACCCACTGGGAATGTGATGAAAGAAATAAAAGCTGAAATAAATCATTCTCTCTACTATTATTATTCTGACATTTCACATTCTTAAAATGAAGTGGTGATCCTAACTGACCTAAGACAGGGAATTGGGATTAAATGTCAGGAATTGTGAAAAACTGATTTTAAATGTATTTGGCTAAGGTGTGTGTAAACTTCCGAATTCAACTGTGTCTAAGATTATCTATTTGGGTGTTTTTGTTTGTTTATCGCAGCATGAATATTCAGTCAATTCATTTAACTTGTGCGCACACATCATGTCTGATTAGCTGTAGGGTTATGCATGGGTCGTTGGTTTGACGGGGGTGGATAGGAGCTGAATAAAAGAATGCTGCAAATGGTCTCATGGCAATTCTTATGTGGGTGGATCCTCTGAAAATGAGAAACCATTATTATTTATGTTCAAGCATCGAACTTGTTCTTTTTATTTGTTTTTATTTGTTTTAGCACACAGCTTTTTAATGGGCGACTCGGCGCATGCAAACAACAATATCAAAGTGGGAATCAGCATAAAGACGATCATTAAAATAGTTACTAATGTGACAAAGGAGTCAAAGAAACAGATGAAACGTACATGAAATAACAATAGTTGACCTTTTTGTTATTGTCATGTCCTTTGTTCTAAAATGATTCTAATAGTGAAGATTGCATTTAGAACTGACAACAAATTGATATTGATAACGAGACAAAGGCCTGTGAGGGAGGAAATTGGCCTGTGTGAGCGTTCACACCCTATTCCCTATAGACGGGTTGGTTGTTTAGCAACAAAACCGACGCATGCACAACTATGGGGCAAAACAGACGGGGTTGACTTGGATTGTTGACAACATGTAAATCATATTTTGTCTCAAATGTTTATTGAAAACATAAATAATGAGCCTTTGTCCCTCAAATATATCATTACAGCTGTTGGTTAGCTAGCTAGAGAATGTTAGCGAATTAGCAAAGATATGACATCAATCAAAACACGAATAAAACACGAATAAGGTAAAATTAGCTGAAACGAGCCACCTATGATTCCACACATGCAAGATGCTTGTAATTGTTGCTATCTCTCTGGCCATCCAGAATCTCAACAGCACACGGACTTCTGCCCCATTACAGCGTGGGCATCGCTATAGTGCAGTACATTTGACCAGGACCCATAGAAGTACAACTTGGCTAGCATGTGTCTTGGTATAATAGTATCCTTTAGAAAAGATCCATCATATCATCAATACCCTATTCAGTAAAACTGTAGAAAATAGTAACCCATTTAGACTGTGTTAAGTTTCAATCATGCTTGAAGGTGCAATCGGTTTACAGGCACTAGTGATGAACCAGACCATAGTGAAACGGTTTGTGCCTTTATCCGTCATCTGCTCTTCCTCTTAAAGGCCCAGTGCAGTTAAAAACATGATTTCCTGTGTTATATATATATTTCCACACTATGAGGTTGGAATAATTCTATGAAATTGTGAAAATTATGATAATGCCCTTTTAGTATCAGAGCTGTTTGACAAGACCGCCTGAAATGTTTGCCTGTTTTAGTGGGATGGAGTTTTAAATGAGTTAATAGACCAATAAGAAATAGAGTTCTAAACCTCTCTGCCAATAAACACAAGTTTTCAGTTTCCCCCTCCCCAGTCAGACCACTCCCAGACAGTTCTGGCTGAAATATTGCTTGAGAAATTGCACTTTGCTAAGAAACTATTTTTGTCAATTTGAATTGAAAACAATCACAGAATGGTACTTAATCGTTACTCAGAAATGGTTTGATATTGAGATAAAAATGGCTGCATTGGACATTTAACCTTTACAAAGCACTTGACAAGGTCCCCACTACTCCTGTCGTGTAGTGTGTGTGTGTGTGTGTGTGTGTGTGTGTGTGTGTGTGTGTGTGTGTGTGTGTGTGTGTGTGTGTGTGTGTGGACTCCCCAACAAGGTCTCCATTTGACAGGAGTGGGTCACCTTTAACATATTCCCCCATGTTTCCATCTGCCTGAAGACACATGTTACAGTAATGGATATTCTGTTGGCATTACTCCACTGTGGACTACAGACCCTGCCTCCCAGCACCCCCTACCATTCCCCTCAGAGACCCTATTGTACAGCCAGTCTGTCCGCTTCACTCATGTTTCCTTTCACTTTAGAATGTGAGCTATCACGAGATAAGTCTGGTTTCATGAAGCTACCTCATATATACCTCCTCCTTGCTAACATAAAATTCATCTGAAATGAAATCTGAAGGTTTAACAAAGTGCAGGATACAGTCTTTATCTACTTATAAATTGCAGAATGAATCAATGCAGAACAATAAAAGTCCTCATTTGCAAATGGAACATTTCTCCTGACCTGCAGTAATCTCAATAACACTACACTGGGCTGTGTGTTATTACCTGGTTGGTTCTGAGATAAATTACTATGTAGAACTTAATGTAAAGTACACTAGCTGTGCACCATTTAAGAAAAGGAACAAATGGAATTTTAATCTTGGAGTCCGAGGTCATTGGATATCATTTCCTGAATGACTTCCTGAAGTTGCAAGTTTTGATTTCCATAATCTCACAGAACTCTGAAAGCCATGGACTATTAAACCCATCTCTGGTCCTGGGCTTGAGAAAGCATTGACATCCTTTTCTTGAAAGTCTGATTTGTGAAAGCCTAAGATCAATAAAAGCTTCTCAATGAAATACACATGCAATATGTCACTCTCCAATGACCAGAGGGTAAATAGATTGGTCTGAAGGCTACCAATGCACTTTCTCAAGGGTAATGGTTTGAGTGTGTGTGCGTATGTGTGTGTGTTTGACCGATCAATTGACTGATGTGTTCCTTCCCAAAAGGCTCTGATTGCCCTCCTCAAACCTTAGTCTCCATCCTGTCTGTCTGTCTGTCAGTCAGTCAGACTCCCTCTGAAGCCCCTTCTCAAACCTTAGTCTCCACCCTGCCTGCCTGTCTGTCTGTCTGCCTGTCTGTCTGCCTGTCTGCCTGCCTGTCTGTCTGTCTGTCTGTCTGTCTGTCTGTCTGTCTGTCTGTCTGTCTGTCTGTCTGTCTGTCTGTCTGTCTGTCTGTCTGTCTGTCAAACTCCCTCTGAAGTTCCTTCGCAATGCTTAGTCTCCAGCCTGCCTGTCTGTCAGACTCCCTCTGAAGTTCCTTCTCACGCCTTAGTCTCCACCCTGCCTGTCTGTCAGACTCCCTCTGAAGTCCCTTCTCAATCCTTAGTCTCCACCCTGCCTGTCTGCCTGTCAAACTCCCTCTGAGGTCCCTTCTCAATCCTTAGTCTCCACCCTGCCTGTCTGTCAGACTCCCTCTGAAGTTCCTTCTCAATGCTTAGTCTCCACCCTGCCTGTCTGTCAGACTCCCTCTGAGGTCCCTTCTCAATGCTTAGTCTCCAACCTGCCTGTCTGCCAGACTCCCTCTGAAGACCCTCCTCAACCCTTAGTCTCCACCCTGACTGTCTGTCAGACTCCCTCTGAGGTCCCTTCTCAATGCTTAGTCTCCACCCTGCCTGTCTGCCAGACTCCCTCTGAAGACCATCCTCAACCCTTAGTCTCCACCCTGCCTATCTGTCTGCCAGACTCCCTCTGAAGACCCTCCTCAACCCTTAGTCTCCACCCTGCCTGTCTGCCAGACTCCCTCTGAAGACCCTCCTCAACCCTTAGTCTCCACCCTGCCTATCTGTCTGCCAGACTCCCTCTGAAGACCCTCCTCAACCCTTAGTCTCCACCCTGCCTATCTGTCTGCCAGACTCTTGACAAGCTCACTGTGAGTGTGAGTGACGGGGATGAGATGGGGGTGGCAGTGAGCTGGGTTCACCTTAGGATATACAGCTCTCACCCCTCTTTACTCTCTGTCTGGTCTGTTATACAAGCTAGAGAACTAGGAGCTAAGAGTATCCATTACCCCCAGGTCATTTGAGGGAACCTCTATGATTTATGACCACTGAGGCATTATATCATTTCTGATTGACCAGGGGAGCTCCTCTGTCTGTTGTATTACAATTTCCAGTCATAGTCCTTCCTGTTGTCAGAAGAGTACCACACATACAGACATACAGCCTGACAGGTCACTGACGGCAAACACTCTTATCATGCTACAAATGACTTAAGTACAGACTTCCTCTGACTTTGTGCCAATGGGAGAGCACATTCAGAGCCATGATATAGCATTGTGTCGACCACATAGAAATCCATAGTCTGGATTATGCTGGGGAGTTACAAGGGAAAGAAGCCCCAAAGCTTCCATGGAATTCACCCAAAATGGAATTGCCTTCGTAGCTCTCTAAGCCAGTACACATCAGTAGAGAAACCCTCATCAAAGCCCCAGCATCCTGGGTGTTTTCACCCTCATCAAAGCCCCAGCCTCCTGGGTGTTTTCACCCTCATCAAAGCCCCAGCCTCCTGCGTGTTTTCACCCTCATCACAGCCCCAGCCTCCTGGGTGTTTTCTCCCTCATCACAGCCCCAGCCTCCTGGGTGTTTTCATCCTCATCAAAGTCCCAGCCTCCTGTGTGTTTTCATCCTCATCAGAGCCCGAGCCTCCTGGGTGTTTTCATCCTCAACAGAGCCCCAGCCTCCTGGGTGTTTTCACCCTCATCAGAGCCCCAGCCTCCTGGGTGTTTTCACACTGAACAGAGCCGTACCATAGAGAGTGCACTACTTTTGACCTTACGGGCCATGGTCAAAAGTAGTGCACTATCAAGGGAATAGGGTGCCATTTGGGACAGAGATCATGACAGTTATCTAATGGACCAGAATGACCATGTTGATGGAGCTGAAACAATATTTCAGTCTCTGACAATGTTTGTGGATTCATGCTGCGTCTGGCTATTTATGTTTGAATTGGAGTTGTTCCACGTCATGCTTGGGTGTGCAGGCACATCTGTTTCTATCGGTGTTTGTACAGGTTGTTTACAAGGTGTAAGTGATCGTGTGTACACAACACAATAGAATGTGTATTTTTTTGAGGCCACAGTAGCTGTGGTGAGCAGGGCTGGCTCTAGCCTTTTGGGTGCCCTAAGAGTGATTTGGTTGGGGGCCCTAATCAAAATTTGGTGTGAGACATTTTTGCAGTTTAAAACTTAATTTCTTAAAATTCTACACTTATGCAGTAAGCTGAGACCCCGACTGAGTTTGAGCCGGCCCTGGTGGTGAGTCACCATGTCCAGTCTTTGACACCAAAGCAGGGTTTAATGCCGTTGATCAGTGCTGCAGAAACATGGAGAACTTAATGTGCTCTGTCACATACTCTGAGGTACACAAACACACAAAGGTGCAAGCATGTTCACACACACACACACACAACCCACTTATGACTCATCTCATACAGATAGTCCTGTACATCTCATACAGACGGTCCTGTACATCTCATACAGATGGTCCTGTACATCTCATACAGATGGTCCTGTACATCTCATACAGATGGTCCTGTACATCTCATACAGATGGTCCTGTACATCTCATGCAGATAGTCCTGTACATCTCAAACAGGGAGGTTAAGGGCCTAGGACAGCAGGAGGAAAGGCTCATTAATGAAGCTACAATGTCCCCTGGTGCCACCCAGTAAAGTATTGTAGACACACTGATACATGATACATGCATAAAATACTAATATTGAACTAGACCCCATATTTGACCTCATAAGGAGGGTTAAAGAGACCACATATACACAGAAAGTGTCATTGAAAGTGTTTTATATAAGAGATCATTACAAAATGTCACCTTCATGGCCAACTTTCTCTCTACCCTACTCTTTCACATTTTCTCAAGGATCCCCCACCTCTGTAATTTCCTAGCATTGTGATAGAACCCCAGGGCCAGTGTTAGTCCGGCTCTAACACCCATACTGAAGTCCTGGACCAGACCAGGGCCAGTGTTAGTCCAGCTCTAACACCCATACTGAAGTCCTGGACCAGACCAGGGCCAGTGTTAGTCCAGCTCTAACACCCATACTGAAGTCCTGGACCAGACCAGGGCCAGTGTTAGTCCAGCTCTAACACCCATACTGAAGTCCTGGACCAGACAAGAGGCAGTGTTAGTCCAGATCTAACACCCATACTGTGAAGGACAAGACCAGGGCCAGTGTTAGTCCAGCATTAACACCCACACTGAAGGCCTGGGCCAGACCAGAGGGTCTCTGTGTGTGAAGTGGAGCCAGGTTAGTCAGATGACCAGCCAGCCAGCTACACCACATAGCCAGGCGTTTGAAGCTCAGCTCATGGCTGGATGGCCAGAATTCTCTGATTTAGTGCAGAATTCATGGCTTCTTCAATGATGGCAAGTCATCCAGGTCCTGAGGCAGCAAAGCCTCCACAAACTGTCACACTACTACCACCATGCTTGACTGTTTGTGTGAGGTTCTTACTGTGGAATGCAGTTGTAAACATTTAGACTTGTCTGTCCATAGAAGCGTATTCCAGGAGTCTTGGCGATCATCCAGGTCCTTCCAGGTGCTTTTGAGTCAACTTTTTGGACAACATGGGTCCCGTTATGTCTGGCAAAAACCAAACACTGCATTCCACAGCAAGAACCTCATACAAACAGTTAACAATGGTGATGATATTGTGACGTTTTGGGGGTGCTTTGCTGCATCAGGACATTCTACAGAATGTCAGGCCATCCATCCGCGAGCTGCAGAACAGCTGTGTCATGCAGCAAGACAATGATCTAAAACACACAAGGAAGTCTACAACAGAATGGCTGAAAAGCAACAAATGTAAAGTTCTGGAATGGCCCAGTCAAAGTCCAGACCTAAACCCCATGAGATGTTGTGGCAGGACCTTAAATGAGCAGTTCATGCTCGAAAACCCACAAATGTCGCCGAGTTAAAGCGGTTCTGCATGGAAGAGTGGGGAAAAATGGATGCACAGAGATGTGAGATACTGACCAACAACTACAGGAAGCTTTAGGTTACAGTCATTTTGAATATATATTTTTAAACCTTTATTTAACTAGGCAAGTTAAGAACAAATTCTTATTTACAATGACGGCCTACACCGGCCAAACCTGGATGACGCTGGGCCAATTGTGCACTGCCCTGTGGGACTCCTAATCACAGCCGGTTGTGATACAGCTTGGATTCGAACCAGGGTGTCTCTAGCACTGAGATGCAGTGCTTTAGACCGCTGCGCCACTCAGGAGCCCAATGGTCATTGCAGCTAAAGGTGGCACAACCAGCTATTGCATGTAAGGGGGCAATTACTTTTTCACACAGGGGCATTGGGTGTTGCATAACGTGGTTTATTAAATAAATAAAATAAGTATATATTTTATGGTTTATTTGTTCACTCAGATTTCCTTTATCTAATATTAGGTTTAAGATCTGATAACATTCAGGGTCAAAAATATGCAAAAACAGATCACATCAGAAAGGGAGCAAATACTTATTTTCACAGCACTGTATCCATCCATCCATCCATCCGTCTGCAGAACAAGGAGAAGTCAGACAAAGTGAGCAAGGCTGGGTTTAAATGTTAGTGTGTTTATTGTGTTACTGTATAATCATCTTACTTTAGTCTACAGCGCCAACATTTAACAATTTATTTTCACAATAGTGCACTGGAGTTTTATAATATGTAGTCTAATTGTGTCTTTTTAAATATTCTTTTACATTTGACAACAAGATACAGGGTACCGCCAGCAAACAGATGATAGAACACTTCCAGTACTTATCATATAGAAATCATCCTGAATCCAAATTGACAATAAATAAAAACAACATTTTACACATTAACATTTACAGCATTATTTTGGGATAGTTATGCATGAAAACATAATGGAATCCGTTGCGATATCAAAAACGTATATTTTTACAGATACAGTGACATTGATGGACGCTGTTTGTTTGGACAATAAAAACCCTTTTACATATATGACTTGGAAAGAAACGAGTGAAGGACATGCAAGATATCATCTAAACCCACATTAGACCTAGTGCATCATCTATAACTTTTTATTCAATATGTTCAGAATCAACATTAGATCAGGATAAATCATTTATGGACGTAACAAAGCACAGGTAGTTATAGTCCTGGACGAACAAGCTCCGAGGTTCCCTTAGGTACAGCTCTAGGATCAGCTTCCCCTCCCCCCAATCCTAACCTTTACCATTAGTGGTGGAAATGCAAAACTGACCCTAGATCAGCGTCTGTGGCGCGTTCACCCTACACTACTGGAACAACAGAACAAACATAGTGCCGTCATCCTCATTAATGGATACTTTAAGGGCACTAGAGACTGGATGTCTCCATAGGCGTACCCCTAAAGGAAACTATTTCATCAAACATCCCATGCTTTTTCACAAACCGTGTTTCTGCATACATGTGATACCAGGAAAAATGAACTTTTCCTGGATTTCAATGGAACGTTTTCTCAACTCAGCGCTGTTTCAGTCGCTTAATAGTCATACAAGTCAAAAATAAAATATTAAATGATTCAGTTTTTCTCCAGGGCCGGCGTTGCTCCTGAGCGGATTACAGACAGGTAGAAAGAACTACATTATGCTAAAGACATACAGTAGAAGAAAAAGATACCTGTCTGCCAGTCGATTCAGACGTCATGGAGTATCATTCAGCATTTCAAGTCATTTATCGTAAAAACAAGATTCCTTCCTCATATACATGTATACTGTATTCACGATGAACAGGAAAACGGAGCATCTCCGTGGAAACCTAGAAAACGCAGTGGAACTGTAAGCATATAGGACATCAAAATGAGGGACATACACAGGAGTAGCATATATGTTCTGACTAAGTGTCAAATAACTGTAACATTCCTGTATGAGTGTGTTTGTTAGCAGAAGTTCTTGTTTCATTGCTTCTTTTCTGTTCCGGGTGGGTTTTTGACCATTCTAGGGTTGCAAAATTGTAGTAACGTTTTAAAAATTCCCAGGTTTTCCAGAAATCCATTAGGAAGATTCCTAAAATCAGGACTAATAAAGATATGTCGGCAATCGTCCAAAGATGATTTCTGAAAACCCTCGGTATTTTGGGAAAGTTACTGGGATTGCACAACCCTAGGGCATTCTAAAACCGCCACAGGTTTAGGAGCCACCTTAAATACAATAACCACGTCTGTCTGTCTATCTCTTTGGTCTGTCGATGTCGTCGATAGCCGCCAGGAGTTTCTGCCGGGCCTTCTTGTTGATGTGAGAGCCCAGACACACGTTCACCAGGTTGGCCAGCTGCTTCATGGAGTACTCCTGGTGGGACAGACAGACGGACACACATTATGGCCAGACAGCATTTATTCTCAGACGGCATTTAGTCTCAGACAACATTTAGTCCCAGACAGCATTTAGTCCCAGACAGCATTTAGTCCCAGACAGCATTTAGTCCCAGACAGCATTTAGTCCCAGACAGCATTTAGTCCCAGACAGCATTTAGTTTTACCTCACAGCTTGCTTCTCATGACTGAGGAGAAAGTGTCTGCCTATTGTAAAAACTGGCTAATTTAACTGTGGTTAACTATTAAGTTTTCACTGCACACGTTTTGGATACCAGCGATGCCATAGACAAGCACATCATAAGATTTGTGCTACACATTGCTGGTAAACAGGTTGAGCTACCCCAGTAGAAATCTCATTAGCACATGAACAGACTGAGTGAATAATTATCATTATACTGTTCCTCACCCTGTGGTTCTTGATGAACTGCTCCATGTCATTCTCAGTCAGGTAGTAGGCTTTGATGTAGGTCTCCACAAAGTCCTTGTCAGGGATGGGCCTCATGTCCGTCAGCTTCTCAAGCTTCATCAGGAACTGCTGGAAGTCCAGCTGCATCAGGGCCCGCCCTTCGTTACTGCACTTCTTCACGTTACCATAGCTACAGGACAGAACAGGAGAGAAGTTGACTTTGATGACTCCTGTATTATTTCTGTCGGATAGTAGTTCAGAATTCGTAAAGTTTTTGTTGACAGTTCAGAATCCAGAGCAACGATCTAAAAACATGGGATTTGTATTCTTAGTGCCCAAGGCACATGAACAAAGAACTAAAATGTCAAACAGAAAATCTGATATTGACAGATAGCAAATAAGCCAAAATGGTTCAATCTTAATTCTGCTCAGACAGTTTTCTTCAAAGCATATTTTGTCACAGACAGTTCAAGGGTTCTCAGTTTTAGTCCAAAAAAAGGTCAACAAGTAACATTTTTATATTCATATACCTTACAAACGTTATCTTCGCAGTGTGCGGGGGTCTGGATTTGAGAGTGGAAGTGTGTGTAGCAGAACCAAGTCCACCTGGCAGTGGCTGCTGACATCCATGTTTGCTCTGGTCTTGACAGAGGCGTACATGCTTTCTGGGAAAGAGACTACCAGAGAGACCTCTCCTCATGTCTCCCTCTCTCCCTACCTTCCTCCCTCCCTCTCTTTCTCAACGTCTTTCTTTCCCTCTCTCCATCCTTCTCCCCCTTCCTATCTCTGTTCTTCTAACTCTCTATGGGTCCTCTCTCTCTTCACATTTCTCTCTCGCTCTCCTTACATCTATACCTCTCTCTCTCTCCCCATCCTCCTCTTCCTGCCTCCCTCCTATCTTCATTAACCCTCCATCTCTTTCCCCTCTCTCTCTCTCTCGCTGAGGTTGTCAGTCCCCCGGGGTGAGACAGTGAGTCAGACTCCTCTCTGAGGGTGTCAGTCCCCCGGGGTGAGACAGTGAGTCAGACTCCTCTCTGAGGGTGTCAGTCCCCCGGCGTGAGACAGTGAGTCAGACTCCATCTCCTCTCTGAGGTTGTCAGTCCCCCGGGGTGAGACAGTGAGTCAGACTCCATCTCCTCTCTGAGGTTGTCAGTCCCCCGGGGTGAGACAGTGAGTCAGACTCCATCTCCTCTCTGAGGTTGTCAGTCCCCCGGGGTGAGACAGTGAGTCAGACTCCTCTCTGAGGGTGTCAGTCCCCCGGGGTGAGACAGTGAGTCAGACTCCTCTCTGAGGGTGTCAGTCCCCCGGCGTGAGACAGTGAGTCAGACTCCATCTCCTCTCTGAGGTTGTCAGTCCCCCGGGGTGAGACAGTGAGTCAGACTCCATCTCCTCTCTGAGGTTGTCAGTCCCCCGGGGTGAGACAGTGAGTCAGACTCCATCTCCTCTCTGAGGTTGTCAGTCCCCCGGGGTGAGACAGTGAGTCAGACTCCTCTCTGAGGGTGTCAGTCCCCCGGCGTGAGACAGTGAGTCAGACTCCATCTCCTCTCTGAGGTTGTCAGTCCCCCGGGGTGAGACAGTGAGTCAGACTCCATCTCCTCTCTGAGGGTGTCAGTCCCCCGGCGTGAGACAGTGAGTCAGACTCCATCTCCTCTCTGAGGGTGTCAGTCCCCCGGGGTGAGACAGTGAGTCAGACTCCATCTCCTCTGAGGGTGTCAGTCCCCCGGGGTGAGACAGTGAGTCAGACTCCATCTCCTCTCTGAGGGTGTCAGTCCCCCAAAAAAGTGAGTGAGCAAAACAAACAGACAGATTAGCCTGGCCACTCTATCATAGTGGTGGAGGGAGGGAGGTGACGAGACACAGTAGCGTGACTCGCAGGCTGCCTCCCAAAATGGCACCCTATTCCCTTTATACTGCACTACTTTTGACTAGGGCCCAAAGTAGTGCACTATTAAGGGAACAATGTGCCATTTGGGATGCACTCACAGTCAGTCCAGGAACTTGGGGATAAACAGAGAGGGGAATCCCAGAGACTAAACCCAGTCTGGGAGGGAAGCTGAGAGGGAAAGACAGAGCTGAGAGGCAGACACTTGTGAAGGAACTCCACAGGTTTAATACTGATACACAGGCCATGTCTATGATGATGTGTGAAGGAACTCCACAGGTCTTATACTGATACACAGGCCATGTCTATGATGATGTGTGAAGGAACTCCACAGGTCTAATACTGATACACAGGCCATGTCTATGATGATGTGTGAAGGAACTCCACAGGTCTAATACTGATACACAGGCCATGTCTATGATGATGTGTCAAGCAGAGAATGAAGAGAGCCCTGTACAGTTAATTACATGTTAGTTGTACACCATTGGGCATCTTTTCCCAAAAGGCTGGCTTTCCTGTACTGTGATTCCTTTTCAAAACCTAACTAACACTAGCCCTGGACATAAAACGTAAAACCCTAACTAACCTTAGCCTTAGAACATTAAACCCTAACTAACCCTAGCCTTAGAACAGTAAACCCTAACTAACCCTAGCCTTAGAACAGTAAACCCTAACTAAACCTAGCCTTAGAACAGTAAACCCTAACTAACCCTAGCCTTAGAACAGTAAACCCTAACTAACCCTAGCCTTAGAACAGTAAACCCTAACTAACCCTAGCCTTAGAACAGTAAACCCTAAATAACCCTAGCATTAGAACAGTAAACCCTAACTAATCCTAGCCTTACAACATTAAACCCTAACTAACCCTAGCCCTGGATTTAGAACTTAAAACCCTAACTAACCCTATCCTTAGAACATTAAACCCTAACTAACCCTAGCCCTGGATTTAGAACTTAAAACCCTAACTAAACCTAGCCCTGGGTTTAGTTAAAACCCTAACTAACCCTAGCCCTGGATTTAGAACTTACAGTGCCTTGCGAAAGTATTCGGCCCCCTTGAACTTTGCGACCTTTTGCCACATTTCAGGCTTCAAACATAAAGATATAAAACTGTATTTTTTTGTGAAGAATCAACAACAAGTGGGACACAATCATGAAGTGGAACGACATTTATTGGATATTTCAAAATTTTTTAACAAATCAAAAACTGAAAAATTGAGCGTGCAAAATTATTCAGCCCCCTTAAGTTAATACTTTGTAGCGCCACCTTTTGCTGCGATTACAGCTGTAAGTCGCTTGGGGTATGTCTCTATCAGTTTTGCACATCGAGAGACTGACATTTCTTCCCATTCCTCCTTGCAAAACAGCTCGAGCTCAGTGAGGTTGGATGGAGAGCATTTGTGAACAGCAGTTTTCAGTTCTTTCCACAGATTCTCGATTGGATTCAGGTCTGGACTTTGACTTGGCCATTCTAACACCTGGATATGTTTATTTTTGAACCATTCCATTGTAAATTTTGCTTTATGTTTTGGATCATTGTCTTGTTGGAAGACAAATCTCCCTCCCAGTCTCAGGTCTTTTGCAGTCTCCATCAGGTTTTCTTCCAGAATGGTCCTGTATTTGGCTCCATCCATCTTCCCATCAATTTTAACCATCTTCCCTGTCCCTGCTGAAGAAAAGCAGGCCCAAACCATGATGCTGCCACCACCATGTTTGACAGAGGGGATGGTGTGTTCAGGGTGATGAGCTGTGTTGCTTTTACGCCAAACATAACGTTTTGCATTGTTGCCAAAAAGTTCAATTTTGGTTTCATCTGACCAGAGCACCTTCTTCCACATGTTTGGTGTCTCCCCCAGGTGGCTTGTGGCAAACTTTAAACAACACTTTTTATGGCTATCTTTAAGAAATGGCTTCCTTCTTGCCACTCTTCCATAAAGGCCAGATTTGTGCAATATACGACTGATTGTTGTCCTATGGACAGAGTCTCCCACCTCAGCTGTAGATCTCTGCAGTTCATCCAGAGTGATCATGGGCCTCTTGGCTGCATCTCTGATCAGTCTTCTCCTTGTATGAGCTGAAAGTTTAGAGGGACGGCCAGGTCTTGGTAGATTTGCAGTGGTCTGATACTTCTTCCATTTCAATATTATCGCTTGCACAGTGCTCCTTGGGATGTTTAAAGCTTGGGAAATCTTTTTGTATCCAAATCCGGCTTTAAACTTCTTCACAACAGTATCTCGGACCTGCCTGGTGTGTTCCTTATTCTTCATGATGCTCTCTGCGCTTTTAACGGACCTCTGAGACTATCACAGTGCAGGTGCATTTATACGGAGACTTGATTACACACAGGTGGATTGTATTTATCATCATTAGTCATTTAGGTCAACATTGGATCATTCAGAGATCCTCACTGAATTTCTGGAGAGAGTTTTCTGCACTGAAAGTAAAGGGGCTGAATAATTTTGCACGCCCAATTTTTCAGTTTTTGATTTGTTAAAAAAGTTTTAAATATCCAATAAATGTCGTTCCACTTCATGATTGTGTCCCACTTGTTGTTGATTCTTCACAAAAAAATACAGTTTTATATCTTTCTGTTTGAAGCCTGAAATGTGGCAAAAGGTCGCAAAGTTCAAGGGGGCCGAATACTTTCGCAAGGCACTGTAAAACCATAACTAACCCTAGCCCTGGGTTTAGTTAAAACCATAACTAACCCTAGTCCTGGATTTAAAACTTAAAACCATAACTAACCCTAGCCCTGGATTTAGAACTTAAAACCCTAACTAACCCTAGCCCTATATTTAGTTAAAACCCTAACTAACCCTAGCCCTGGCCTTCTCAACTCTAAACTTCCAAGCGTAGGCTGTGTTTACACATGCAGCCCAATTCTAATCTTTTTTTTTCACTAATTGGTCTTTAGTCAGATGTGCACTGAAAAAGTTCTGATGTGAAAAGATCTGATGTGATTGGTCAAAAAAAACAACTACTGTCAAAAAGATCAGAATTGGGCTGCCTTACAGTCCAGCTCAGCACAATCAACCTGGATGCAAAAAACACACTACCCAGTTCCCTACCAGTCCCCCACTATGTAACACTCTCATAGGAGGTTGTGCTTGTCCCTAGTCTTTTTCCCACTTCATCACAAGATGGTCAGAGACGTTATGACATCTTTGTATTTCCCCACATCGCCCCCATTAATGCCATGTCTCTCTGGCCTAAAGAGGATGTCTCACCTGGCCGTATAAAACCCTGCCTACCAGTACATCTACTTCACACATGCTTGCACACACGCATGGTCATGCACACACACCATGAATAATGCATTGGACAGAGAAAGAGGGTACAAGTGCTGATTTCAGGAAAAAATGCATTATTCCCTTTCAGGCCCCAAAACTTTGACTGACTTGCAAGGGAGATGGTTGTTATGGGAGCCATTTAGAATGTGTCAAGTGTTTAGAGGGGACTCAGGCCAGCCTTGTGTCAGACATGTTCCCTGTGGGGTCTCTATAACAGAACATATAACAGTCCTGGGATGGAGTGTTGGGGAGAAGGAGGCACAAAGAGTTAGCTTGTTGCTACCATATGAAAGGGATGACAGGACTGAAGAGGAGTTGTCTCAGGAGAATGAGAGAAAGCTGGAGAAAAGCTAGGAACGCTCAAGTCTCCCGTGCTTATCCAGTAGGCAATCTGCGTGTTTCTTTGCGGCACTCAAACATTTAGTTTTGTGTTTATTTATGACAAGCAGATGTTCCAACAAGAGGATGTTCAACGCCCGAGAAGAAAAAGAGGGGAAGTAAAGAAGAGAAAAGCAGCTCGTGGTCGTGCCTTACTGCAGGAGAGGACAGGGGCTCCAAGCCTGCCTTATTTAATAACTCACCTGAGGTATTTGGCATATGACACAGAAACAGGGCTCATATTTACGAGTGTACCCCAGGAGGAGAGAACAGGGTCATCAACCAAAAAGGCAAAAGACGTCAAAATAAAAGATGAACGAGGCAGCAAAAATTTCCACACCTCTCCAATCCACCCGCAATAAATCCACAAGTGCATATTAGCATGTCCCTGAGTGATGAACTATCACTATAAACCATCATTGAATGAGCAGTAGGTTTGTGTTCACACATCTTTTTCCTGCCGTGTTATCATAAAATATTTGCTGGCATTACAACTAGTCAGCAGCTTTTTGCTGCTCATAAAAAATGACAATAAAATAAAAAAGTCTAATAAAATTCTTACTTTTAAAATACACTATCACGTAAACTATATATGGATACAGAGAGCCATGACAACTTGACAACTTTACGGGAATAATATGAATGATAAGGTACCACTCAGCCCATCAATGAACGATAAGGCACCCACTCAGCCCCTCAATGAACGAAAAGGCACCCACTCAGCCCCTCAATGAACGAAAAGGCACCACTCAGCCACTCAATGAACGATAAGGCACCACTCAGCCCCTCAATGAACGAAAAGGCACCACTCAGCCCCTCAATGAACGAAAAGGCACCACTCAGCCCCTCAATGAATGAAAAGGTAACCACTCAGCCCCTCAATGAACGAAAAGGCACCCACCCAGCCCCTCAATGAACGATAAGGCACCCACCCAGCCCCTCAATGAACGATAAGGCACCCACCCAGCCCCTCAATGAACGATAAGGCACCCACTCAGCCCCCCAATGAACGATAAGGCACCAACTCAGCCCCTCAATGATCGAAAAGGCACCCACCCAGCCCCTCAATGAACAAAAAGGCACCACTCAGCCCCTCAATGAACGAAAAGGCACCATTCAGCCCCTCAATGAACGATAAGGTACCCACTCAGCCCCTCAATGAACGATAAGGCACCACTCAGCCCCTCAATGAACGATAAGGCACCACTCAGCCCCTCAATGAATGATAAGGCACCACTCAGCCCCCCCAATGAACGAAAAGGCACCACTCAGCCCCTCAATGAACGATAAGGCAACCACTCAGCCCCTCAATGAACGAAAAGGCACCCACTCAGCCCCTCAATGAACGAAAAGGCACCCACTCAGCCCCTCAATGAACGAAAAGTCACCACTCAGCCCCTCAATGAACGAAAAGGCACCCACCCAGCCCCTCAATGAACGATAAGGCACCACTCAGCCCCTCAATGAATGATAAGGCACCACTCAGCCCCCCCAATGAACGAAAAGGCACCACTCAGCCCCTCAATGAACGATAAGGCAACCACTCAGCCCCTCAATGAACGAAAAGGCACCCACTCAGCCCCTCAATGAACGAAAAGGCACCCACTCAGCCCCTCAATGAACGAAAAGTCACCACTCAGCCCCTCAATGAACGAAAAGGCACCCACCCAGCCCCTCAATGAACGATAAGGCACCACTCAGCCCCTCAATGAATGATAAGGCACCACTCAGCCCCCCCAATGAACGAAAAGGCACCACTCAGCCCCTCAATGAACGATAAGGCAACCACTCAGCCCCTCAATGAACGAAAAGGCACCCACTCAGCCCCTCAATGAACGAAAAGGCACCCACTCAGCCCCTCAATGAACGAAAAGTCACCACTCAGCCCCTCAATGAACAAAAAGGCACCCACCCAGCCCCTCAATGAATGATAAGGCACCACTCAGCCCCTCAATGAATGATAAGGCACCACTCAGCCCCTCAATGAACGAAAAGGCACCACTCAGCCCCTCAATGAATGATAAGGCACCACTCAGCCCCTCAATGAATGATAAGGCACCACTCAGCCCCTCAATGAATGATAAGGCACCACTCAGCCCCTCAATGAATGATAAGGCACCACTCAGCCCATCAATGAATGATGCAATATATTTGCTGAAAAACGTATAGAAACCAATACAAGTATTTTGTAAATCAAAGTAAGCAGGTAGGAGTTGTTTCTCTGTGAAGCCTACTCACCTCTCCAATGATATCTGCTGAAACATTCATATTTTTAACTACAAAATCAGCCCAGGTATTTTGTATATGCAAGTAAACAATTCACCCTTCCACCAGCGTCCTGTTGGCCAGACGGATGCAGTGTTCCCACAGGACATTAGACACAGGCAGAGGGACCCGGACGTGTCTGGACACATCACCCAGCCTCTTGTTAAACTCTTCAAACTCCTGAGGAACAAAAAAACATAACATTGGTTAGTTTTTTTTATTAATGTTTTTAGTCCAATGATACATATTTTACAAATAAATTATTGGGGGTTTCAAGACTTCTCAAAATCCCCAAAGGGTCATGTTAGCTCTACAAATTATTTCAGCAGAGGTACACTACATCTCATTCCAAAATCCTGGGAATTAATATTGAGTTGGTCCCCCCTTTGGTGCTATAACAGCCTCCACTCTTCTGAGAAGGTTTTCCACTAGATGTTGGAACATTGCTGCGGGGGACTCCATTCAGCCACAAGAGCATTAATGAGGTTGGGCACTGATGTTGGGCGATTAGGCCTGGCTCGCAGTCGGTGTTCTAATTCATCCCAAAGGTGTTCGATGGGGTTGAGGTCAGGACTCTGCAGGCCAATCAAGTTCTTCCACACCGGTCTCAACAAACCATTTCTATATGGACCTCACTTTGTGCACGGGGGCATTGTCATGTTGAAACAGGAAAGGGCCTTCCCCAAACTGTTGCCACAAAGTTGGAAGCACAGAATCGTCTAGAATGTCATTGTATGCTGTAGTGATAAGATCTCGCTTCACTGGAACTAAGGGGCCTAGCACGAACCATGAAAAAAAGCCTCAGACCATTATTCCTCCTCCACCAAACTTTACAGTTGGAACTATGCTTTCAGGCAGGTAGCGTTCTCCTGTCATCTGCCAAACCCAGATTTGTCCTTCAGACTGACAGATGTTGAAGAGTGATTCATCACGCCAGAGAACGCGTTTCCACTGCTCCAGATTCCAAAATGTGCGAGCTTTACACCACTCCAGCCAACGCTTGGCATTGCGCCTGGTGATCTTATGCTTATGTGTGGCTGCTCGGCCATGGAAACCCATTTCATGAAGCTCCCAACGAACAGTTCTTGTGCTGACGTTGTTTCCAGAGGCAGTTTTGGAACTCGGAAGTGACTGTTGCAACCGAGGACAGACGATTCTTACGCACTACGCACTTCAGCACTCTCGTTCTGTGAGCTTGTGTGGCCTACCACTTCGCAGCTGAGCCGTTGTTGCTCCTAGACGTTTCCACTTCACAATAACAGCACTTGACCAGGGCAGCTTTAGAAGGCAAACATTTGAACATACTTGTTGGAAAGGTGGCATCCTATGACGGTGCCATGTTGAAAGTCACTGAGCTCTTCAGTAAGTCCATTATACTGCCAATGTTTGTCTTTGGAGATTACATGGCTGTGTGTTTGGTTTTATACACCTGTCAGCAATGGGTGTGGGGTGTGGCTGAAATGTATTTTGTGTGTGGATGAGCTAAGGGCCAGTTCAACAGATTCTACTGCAGAGCTGGTGAATAACGTTGGTCGACATGCGTTCTCATTAACACAGCAGAGCAGACATCCATGTAACCTTTCAGCCCTCACATTCTCCCCCTGCCCCACAGATGTCCCAGCAACTCTTGCCATACAAGATGGCTGCCGGCCACGCTCCATTCCAACATGAGCAGCGGAGACATCAGGACTTGTTGATTCAGCTGTACAGGCCCTTTTCTCTTTTCTTTCATTTCACCCCAAAAAAAGACAAGATGATTTTTAGACAAAGATGGATCGCTCCGATGTTCTCCCCACGCCAAAACCTACATACATCACTGTGTTCTTACACCTTGTTTGTTGTCGAGTCAAACGTACAGACTAGGAAGTCAGAAAAAGGCCAGCAATCTTTCAAAACATTTTCCTCATTCACTTCACAGTGCCAGATGCCTTCTCAATTTGGGTGACTGATTCGCTGTGCACCTAAACCAAACACAGCAAAATGCAGAGCACAGGAGAGAGGTTGTGCACACCAAGGTATTGCATCTGAGTGGCATAATTTCCAAGAATAAATAAAATGACATGTCATAAACCTAAAAAAACGTTTTCCCCCTCATTATGTTGACAGCTTGAAAGTAATGAATGATTGTCAAATGTCTTCTCAAACAAAAATGTTGTGCCATCACATTTAAATAACCTGGTTGGTAAATGAGACCATGTCAGTGCCTGTGCAACAATTGCCAATAGAATGCAAATATAAGCCAATTTTGGACGCTAATATTCAACAGAAACTCATGAACACAACATTCTACACGATACAACATAATCTCCTATACAATACAACCCTGTATCAATAACCTGTCAATCATAGACGTTGTTCAGTATGGGCTATCTCAGAAATATATTGGATGACCAGCAGACGTTTGAACCTGACACTTATTCTCTTGAAATAAAAATATTAACGCTTTCCTACCTCATATCTTGTTGAAATATGTGTCACACACACCTTTATTTTTACTCAGGTCTACTGCGATCCTTGACATGGCGAACACATTTAAATCAAGCCAATGAGGCAGACTATTTCGTCTCACTATTTGGCTTAAACAAAATGAGATTGGCTTAGAGCGGCTTAATAATGCTCCCAAAGAGCCGTCTTCCAGACAGCCGACCCACGGATCCAGAAAGGTGAGCCTGAGTGAAAACTCCCAAGAATTGGCGGCGGTGAGGTGGTTTGCTCGGAACGGTTCAGGATTTAAAGCTATGGCTGCTCAGGCAGACATGCTCGTGCATATTTGAGGGATTTTCTTGGCTTCAGGCTCACAAATAAGGGCCACGATCACAATTCCACTGTAAAACACCCATCTGTTCCTCAACACTAGATCCCTTTCTCTCCATATGCTCCGGCTCCATGCTAATCCTGCCACGCAATGGGACGCGTCTCCATGCAAATTGCATGATGGGATAAGCGTAATGCATGAATACTCAATTGATACTCATTTGAGAGAAACCCTTTAAGCCTGAAGATTTATACAGTAAGGGATGAAGAGGCTCACCTTTCCTTAACAAACCTCAAACTTAGCTTCCCCAATCTGCATTAAATTCCCCAAATCTTTTTCGTTGTTTGAATTTTTCAAACACTAGCTTGCAAATAATTTATATCGAAAGACCTCTCAAAGTGACTCAGAGAAAAAGAGGAGGAAACCTAAGACAAAGATCTTGACATGTTGAAAGAGATGGAAAGTTGGTCGAGGACGTTGTGCTTCCCAGAGTCACAGGAAAAATGTGTTTAAAAAAATGACCTCCCCGCACGTCAAATACATTTCCAATAGGCAATCTGAAAAGACACATAGCATCTTGGTCCTAACCTTCTTGCAGAATAAATCGCCAAACACACTCCTAAAGTATTTTGGTATTTTTCTTCCTGCAGTGTATTTAAAATGTTCACAGGGAGAAGGAGAGAGATAGCTGTGTGGGTCGTTTGGTGACTAGCTGACTTCCCATAAGGTACTATATGTGTACTCTACTGTGGGACCCAGGAGAACATAACTAAATATGAAATACTCTGGTACAGATATACAGCTGTCCAACCGGGCAACCTGCCCATATACTGCTTGCAACAGTTGAAGTCTGAAGTTTAGATACACTTAGGTTGGAGTCATTAAAACTCGTTTTTCAACCACTCCACAAATTTCTTGTTAACAAACTATAGTTTTGGCAAGTCGGTTAGGATATCTACTTTGTGCATGACACAAGTCATTTTTCCAACAATTGTTAACAGACAGATTATTTCACTTATAATGCACTGGGTCACAGCGGGTCAGAAGTTTACATACACTAAGTTGACTGTGCTTTTAAACAGCTTGGAAAATTCCAGAAAATGATGTCATGGCTTTAGAAGCTTCTGATAGGCTAATTGACATAATTTGAGTCAATTGGAGGTGTAACTGTAGATGTATTTCAAGGCCTACCTTCAAACTCAGTGCCTCTTTGCTTGACATCATGGGAAAATCAAAAGAAATCAGCCAAGACATCAGAAAAAAAAATGTAGACCTCCACAAGTCTGGTTCATCATTGGGAGCAATTTCCAAACACCTGAAGATACCACGTTCATCTGTACAAACAATAGTACGCAAGTATAAACACCATGGGACCACGCAGCCGTCATACCGCTCAGGAAGGAGACGTGTTCTGCCTCCTAGAGATGAACGTACTTTGGTGCGAAAAGAGCAAATCAATCCCAAAACAACAGCAAAGGACCTTGTGAAGATGCTGGAGGAAACTATATCCACAATGAAACGAGTCCTATATCGACATAACCTGAAAGGCCGCTCAGCATGGAAGAAGCCACTGCTCCAAAACAGCCATAAAAAGCCAGACTATGGTTTGTAACTGCACATGGGGGCAAAGATTGTACTTTTTGGAGAAATGTCCTCTGGTCTAATGAAACAAAAATAGAATTGTTTGGCCAAAACGACCAGTTATGTTTGGAGGAAAAAGGGGGGGCTTGCAAGCCGAAGAACACCATTCCAACTGTGAAACACGAGGGTGGCAGCATCATGTTGTGGGGGTGCTTTGCTGCAGGAGGGACTGGTGCACTTCACAAAATAGATGGCATCATGAGGCAGGAAAATTATGTGGATATTTGAAGCAATATCTCAAGATATCAGTCAGGAAGTTAAAGCTTGGTCGCAAATGGGTCTTTCCAGTTAGCTGGTGTAACTGAGGAATGGGAAAATTCACCCAACTTATTGTGGGAAGCTTGTGGAAGGCTACCCTTGTATATAACAAAGTATTGAGATAAACTTTTGTTATTGACCAAATACTTATTTTCCACCATAATTTGCAAATAAATTCATTAAAAATCCTACAATGTGATTTTCTGGATTTTTTGTTCATTTTGTCTGTCATAGTTGAAGTGTACCTATGATGAAAATTACAGGCCTTTCTCATCTTTTTAAGTGGGAGAACTTGCACAATTGGTGGCTGACTAAATACTTTTTTGCCCACTGATATGATATGATATATATATATATATATATATATATATATATATATATATATATATATATACACACACACACAAACAATTATATATTGGGGAACAGAGTTGGGGAACATTGTCAGAGCAGAAGGAAGCAAGTTTTCTTCCAGGACAACCTTGTACGTGGCTTGATTCATGCGTCCTTCACAAAGACAAATCTGCCCGATTCCAGCCTTGTTAAAACACCCCCCAGATCATAACCGATCCTCCACCAAATTTCACAGTGGGTGCGAGACACTTCTCTTTGCTTATTTCTCTTGCCATAATATGGACTTGGTCTTTTACCAAATAGGGCTGTCTTCTGTATACCCCCCTACCTTGTCACAACACAACGTATTGGCTCAAATGCATTATTAAGGAAAGAAATTGCACAAATTAACTTTAATTAGGCACAGCTGTTAATTGAAATGCATTCCAGGTGACTACCTCATGAAGCTGGCTGAGAGAATGCCAAGAGTGTATAAAGCTGTCATCAAGGCAAAGGGTGGCTATTTGAAGAATCTCAAATATAAAATATATTTAGATTTCTGGGGGTGACTATATGATTCAATGTGTGTTATTTCATAGTTTTGATGTCTTTACTATAGAAAATAGTAGAAATAAAGAAAATTAATGAGTAGGTGCTCTAAAACTTGTGAGAGAGTGTGTATGTGTGAGAGATAGTGTGTGTGTGATATATATATATATATATATATATATATATATGAGTTCCTCTGTTTAGTATCTGTGTTATTTTGCCCTTATTAATCTTTTATCTTTACTGGCCAGTCTGAGATATGGCTTTTTCTTTGCAACTCTGCCTAGAAGGCCAGCATCCTGGAGTCGCCTCTTCACTATTGACGTTGAGACTGGTGATTTGTGGGCACTATTTAATGAAGCTGCCAGTTGAGGCGTCTGTTTCTCAAACTAGACACTAATGTACTTGTCCTCTTGCTCAGTTGTGCACCGGGGCTTCCCACTTCTCTTTCTATTATGGTTAGAGACAGTTTGCGCTGTTCTGTGAAAGAAACCATTACTAAAAGGACAACAATAATAAGAAGAGACTTGCTTGGGCCTAAGAAACACATGCAATAGACATTAGACCAGAAGAAATCTGTTCTTTGGTCTGATGAGTCCAAATTTTCGATTTTTGGACCCAACCGCTGTCTTTGTAAGACACAGAGTAGGTGTGATACTGTAGGGGTGCTTTGCTAGTGACACTGTCTGTGAATTATTTAGAATTTAAGGCACACTTAACCAGCATGGCTACAACACCATTCTGCAGTGATACGCCATGCCATCTGGTTTGCCCTTAGTGGGGCTATAATGTATTTTTCAACAGCACAATGACCCAACACACCTACAGGCTGTGTAAGGGCTATTTGACCAAGAAGGAGAGTGATGGAGTGCTGCATCAGATGACTTGGCTTCCACAATCACCCGTCCTCAACCCAATTGAGATGGTTTGGGATGAGTTGGACAGCAGAGTGAAAGAAAAGCAGCCAACAAGTGCTCAGTATATGTGGGAACTCCTTCAAGACTGTTGCAAAAGCATTCCAGGCAAAGCTGGTTGAGAGAATGCCAAGAGTGTGCAAAGATGTCATCAAGACAAAGGGTAGCTACTTTGAAGAATCTAAAATATATTTTGATTTGTTTAACACTTTTTTGGTTACTTCATGATTCAATATATGTTATTTCATCGTTTTGATGTCTTCACTATTATTCTACAATGCAGAAAATAGTAAAATTATAGAAAACCCTTGAATGAGTAGGTGTGTCCAAACCTACTGTGTATATATATATATATATATATATATATCTACACACACACATACACTGCTCAAAAAAATAAAGGGAACACTAAAATAACACATCCTAGATCTGAATGAATGAAATATTCTTATTAAATAGTCACACTCAAAATTAAAGTGGAAAACCACACTACAGGCTGATCCGACTTTGATGTAATGTCCTTAAAACAAGTCACAATGAGGCTCAGTAGTGTGTGTGGCCTCCACGTGCCTGTATGACCTCCCTACAACGCCTGGGCATGCTCCCCTGATGAGGTGGCGGATGGTCTCCTGAGGGATCTCCTCCCAGACCTGGACTAAAGCATCCGCCAACTCCTGGACAGTCTGTTGGTGGATGGAGCGAGACATGATGTCCCAGATGTGCTCAATTGGATTCAGGTCTGGGGAACGAGCGGGCCAGTCCATAGCATCAATGCCTTCCTCTTGCAGGAACTGCTGACACACTCCAGCCACATGAGGTCTAGCATTGTCTTGCATTAGGAGGAACCCAGGGCCAACAGCACCAGCATATGGTCTCATAGGGGTCTGAGGATCTCATCTTGGTACCTAATGGCAGTCAGGCTACCTCTGGCAAGCACATGGAGGGCTGTGCGGCCCCTCAAAGAAATGCCACCCCACACCATGACTGACCCACCGCCAAACCGGTCATGCTGGAGGGTGTTGCAGGCAGCAGAACGTTCTCCACGGCGTCTCCAGACTCTGTCACGTCTGTCACATGTGCTCAGTGTGAACCTGCTTTCATCTGTGAAGAGCACAGGGCGCCAGTGGCGAATTTGCCAATCTTGGTGTTCTCTGGCAAATGCCAAACGCCCTGCACGGTGTTGGGCTGTAAGCACAACCCCCACCTGTGGACGTCGGGCCCTCATACCACCCTCATGGAGTCTGTTTCTGACCGTTTGAGCAGACACATGCACATTTGTGGCCTGCTGGAGGTCATTTTGCAGGGCTCTGGCAGTGCTCCTCCTGCTCCTCCATGCACAAAGGCGGAGGTAGCGGTCCTGCTGCTGGGTTGTTGCCCTCCTGCGGCCTCCTCCACGTCTCCTGATGTACTGGGCTGTCTTCTGGTAGCGCCTCCATGCACTGGACACTACGTTGACAGACACAGCAAACCTTCTTGCCACAGCTCGCATTGATGTTCCATCCTGGATGAGCTGCACTACCTGAGCAACTTGTGTGGGTTGTAGACTCCGTCTCATGCTACCACTAGAGTGAAAGCACCGCCAGCATTCAAAAGTGACCAAAACATCAGCCAGGAAGCATAGGAACTGAGAAGTGGTCACCACCTGCAGAACCACTCCTTTATTGGGGGTGTCTTGCTAATTGCCTATAATTTCCACCTGTTGTCTATTCCATTTGCACAACAGCATGTGAAATTTATTGTCAATCAGTGTTGCCTCCTAAGTGGACAATTTGATTTCACCGAAGTGTGATTGACTTGGAATTACATTGTGTTGTTTAAGTGTTATATATATATATATATATATAAATAAATGTTTCAGAAATAGTAATATTTATCTATCTTGGTACAGAGACAGGCCTCTTTTTCAGGTCAAGCCCTAAGTCAGGTCTCCACATAGACTGATTGGACATGACTGTGTGGCACCACCACTATGTTCCAGCATTCTATATGTAGAGTTTATAGCTCCTTAGGGCTATTACAGAAAATATTTACAGAGAGAAATCAGCAATGACATGATTAACGGACATAACCTTACAAAATAATCAATTACAGGAATACACAGACCCTCCACACACACACACACACACACACACCTCTGCAGGCTAACAATTCCCTTGATAATTTAATTCATTACACCCACACGTATTCAAAACACAGTCAGAAGTCACACATGCCACATTACCTTTAACAGGACGTCAACGTACACGTTGTGCTGCGACATTATCTCCCTAATATCCCACTTAACTCCAGCCATCAGCAGCAGCATCTGTTCGTAGTCTAAAGCCTTGGCCGCCACCACCCAGTATATGGGTTTACGTAGCTCACTGGCCGTGGAGACAGTCTATAAGAGAATGACAAGGATAATGGAATAAACAAAGACAGATATTCATTTGGAGGTTCTTTAGAAAATGTGAAACCTTCACAACTTTGTAATGGTACACACATTGAAAAAACAAGCTAACACCGAAGGGTTTGTGCTCAACAGCCATTTACACCCTCACTGATAAGGCCATGTGTGATGAACAGCCATTTACACCCTCACTGATAAGGCCATGTGTGATGAACAGCCATTTACATCCTCACTGATAAGGCCATGTGTGGTCAACAGCCATTTACACCCTCACTGATAAGGCCATGTGTGGTCAACAGCCATTTACACCCTCACTGATAAGGCCATGTGTGGTCAACAGCCATTTACACCCTCACTGATAAGGCCATGTGTGGTCAACAGCCATTTACACCCTCACTGATAAGGCCATGTGTGGTCAACAGCCATTTACACCCTCACTGATAAGGCCATGTGTGGTCAACAGCCGTTTACACCCTCACTGATAAAGCCATGTGTACAGTCATGGCCAAAAGTTTTGAGAATGACACAATAATTAATTTTCACAAAGTCTGCTACCTCAGTTTGTATGATGACAATTTGCATATACTCCAGAATGTTATGAAGAGTGATCAGATGAATTGCAATTAATTTCAAAGTCCCTCTTTGCCATGCAAATGATGGTCTGTGCAACGCCCCACTGAACTTTACAGGGAATAAGGTGCTATTTCAGATACATCCATGAAGTTGTGGACTGACTGACCTGTGAGTAGAACTGCTGGAGGAACGGCTTCTTGGCTGCAGGCATCATGGTGTCTAGGTGAGACTGAAGGAACTCAAACTGCTCGGCCAGAAACACCCTGGAGAGAAACCAGTACAGGCTTTTAGCTAGGTGGATCAGAGATGGAGGCAGGGTTAAAGGAGTATGGAAAGGGATAGGAGGGGACAGGGAAGCAGGGGCTTTGGCTGGATGGATTGGGATATTACAGACAGAAAGGTTTGCCGTTATCCACCTCTCTCCCCTGAGCTTTAGAAACTTCTCTTGATTCCTCTGTGCTTGTTACCGAGGTCATTTCAGTCTTAACTTCAGATGGAGGTGGAATGGGGTGGGACGTAGCTAGAGAGGTAGTTTTGGCCAGGTCATACTGCACCTTCTTTGTTGGTAGAAATGAACACCATATCAGGCCTGCAAGCCTAAAACTCATCAACACTGCTATATAATAGCAAACACTGAGCAGAACAGTCTGGGGGAGGAAAACTAAAATCAATAGAAACAAAAACAAAAGCTTATCCAGTCTAAAACCTGTGGCACATTTTTCTAAATGTGTCAGCGTAATCGATGCCATTATTTTCAGTTTGTTTACATTTTGCTTACATAAACACAATTCAAGAAAATAAGTTCAGCTAACTGGGTTGGAGTTCAGGCGAGTCAGCCAGTCAGCCAGCCAGTCAGGGAACTAGAGTAGCATAGAACCCTGGAGTGTCATACAATAACCACAGATTTATGAAGGGCAACAGAGAATGCTGAACAGGAGATTTGTTTTTAATGACTGACCACGTAGCAAGGCCATGGCAATATAAATAGTTTAGCCATTGAATAGGAGTTGCACTTGAAGCTTGTTTTTTTTGGTGATGCAACACGAACCATTCCAATGTCATTACTGAGGATAGAGACCAGAGAAAGATATTAAACGTGTATGTCTATAATGTGTCGTTTCCAAGATGCGCGTTACATAAAGACATTGAGAGGACAAATTCTTTATTAACAAGTGCTTGTTACAGTAGCAGCTAGCTGACCAATGACAAACAGAAACACATTTAAACTTTGTGAAAATCTGTGTGTCGGGGACGGATATAAACTGCAAATGTTGGGTCAAGCGGATGAGTGGGAAGCAAATAGAACGTCACCAAAGACCAGAAAGAGTGCATTACACTCAACCATCCAACATTAACAAGCACAAGTAGTGTCCAAGACGCCACGAGACACACACACAGCTAGCACCTGCCACTGTTTAATACACCAACAGCCCCACAAACAAGCCTTGGCAAATACATTTGTTTTTCTGGACTCTGAAAATGTTCATTATGCACCAGCCGCCACCGTGAACACAAAGCTTACGTTTACCGTGGGGAGAGATATGCCGCTAAGCCGCGGGGGCCAAACGAGCTAAGCCCTGCCATTTATTGGGTTATGCTTATATAAATAGACAATGGCTAAAGGCATTTTCCCCGGCCCTCATCTCTTGCACCTATAATCTTGATCTTTGCCCAGGGCCCCGGGGCGGCCCTCATTGATTATTCCATTAAAGCAAATGCTAAATGAGGTGTTACAGGTAGAGAAGGCCTTTAGAGGCTCCAACAGCCAGTAATAGCTATATTAAAAATGGTGTATTATATGCTGAGCATGTCTCTGTGCTGCGGCAGAGGGGTTAGAAGCTTGTTTTACTCCAATGTAAACAAAGTAAAAGTAAACAAGTAAAAGTAAACAAACAATGTAAAGCCTCAAAACATGGTTAAAACTATAATTTTGATAGTCCTTGAATCCAATTTCTCCAGTCCCATCCGTCAGCTTTCTACCGAAATAGTGGCAGGGAGAACGCTTTTTCATTGTTTCATTTGTTGATTGGCCCTTTAATTAAGCGGTGTCCCTTTCTGCTACCTGCTCTCAAAGGTTTAAAAAGATAACGTTTCATCAAAACCTTTTCAGTCTAGTTTTCTATTGGGGCCATCTGGCAGCGGGTGTGGTGGCTGGTGCATCGGAGTCGGGGTCCCTGGCTGGCATATGGGCATTCATAAGTAGTTTCACATAAACCACTCCAAGTCGGGGATCGGCTATTGTTAGACTGTTATGTATGAATAGTGAATGCCTAAGTGTATGTGTGTGTGTGTGTGTGTGTGTGTGTGTGTGTGTGGTGTGTAGATGAGGGAGTGAAAAGGGAGTGAGAAATGAAGTGAGAGAGACCGAGACCGAGAGAGACCGAAAGAGAGAGAGACCGAGAGAGAGAGAGAGAGAGAGAGAGAGAGAGAGAGAAAGCGAGACCGAGAGCGAGCGAGACCGAGAGACAGAGACCGAGAGACCGAGAGAAAGAGCGAGCGAGACCCAGCGAGAGAGCGAAAACGAGAGAGAGCGAGAGAGCGAGCAAGACCGAGCGAGAGAGACCCAGCGAGAGAGCGAAAACGAGAGAGAGCGAGAGAGCGAGCGAGACCGAGCGAGAGAGCGAGACCGAGCGAGACCGAGCGAGAGAGCGACACCGAGCGAGACCGAGAGAAAGAGCGAGCGAGACCCAGCGAGAGAGCGAAAACGAGAGAGCGAGAGAGCGAGCGAGACCGAGCGAGAGAGCGAGACCGAGCGAGAGAGCGAGACCGAGCGAGAGAGCGAGCGAGCCCGAGCGAGCGAGACCGAGCGAGCGAGCGAGCAAGCGAGACCGAGCGAGTGCGAGCGAGACCGAACGAGAGAGCGAGGCCGAGCGAGTGAAAACGCGAGACCGAGCGAGAGAGAGCGCGAGACCGAGCGAGAGCGCGAGACCGAGCGAGAGCGAGACCGAGCGAGAGCGAGACCGACAGAGAGCGAGACCGACAGAGAGCGAGACCGACAGAGAGCGAGACCGACAGAGAGCGAGACCGACAGAGAGCGAGACCGACAGAGAGCGAGACCGACAGAGAGCGAGACCGACAGAGAGCGAGACCGACAGAGAGCGAGACCGACAGAGAGCGAGACCGACAGAGAGCGAGACCGACAGAGAGCGAGACCGAGAGAGAGCGAGACCGAGCGAGACCGAGAGAGAGAGAGCGAGAGAGAGCGAGACCGAAAGAGAGCGAGACAGAAAGAGAGCGAGACAGAAAGAGAGCGAGACCGAAAGAGAGCGAGACCGAAAGAGAGCGAGACCGAAAGAGAGCGAGACCGAAAGAGAGCGAGCGAGACCGAGCGAGAGAGCGAAAACGAGAGAGCGAGCGAGCGAAAACGAGAGAGACCGAGCGAGAGCGAGCGAGCGAGCGAGACCGAGCGAGAGTGCGAGACCGAGAGAGAGCGAGATCGAAAGAGAGCGAGCGAGACCGAGCGAGAGAGCGAAAACGAGAGAGCGAGCGAAAACGAGAGAAAGCGAGAGAGACCGAGCGAGAGAGCGAGCGAGCCCGAGCGAAAGCGAGCGAGCGAGCCCGAGCGAGAGCGAGCGAGACCGAGCGAGAGCGCGAGACCGAGCGAGACCGAGCGAGAGAGCGAGACCGAGCGAGAGAGCGAGACCGAGCGAGAGAGCGAGACCGAGCGAGAGAGCGAGACCGAGCGAGAGAGCGAGACCGAGCGAGAGAGCGAGACCGAGCGAGAGAGCGAGACCGACAGAGAGCGAGACCGACAGAGAGCGAGACCGACAGAGAGCGAGACCGACAGAGAGCGAGACCGACAGAGAGCGAGCCCGACAGAGAGCGAGACCGACAGAGAGCGAGCCCGACAGAGAGCGAGCGAGACCGAGAGCGAGCGAGACCGAGAGCGAGCGAGACCGAGAGCGAGCGAGACCGAGAGCGAGCGAGACCGAGAGCGAGACCGAGACCGAGAGCGAGACAGCGAGAGTGAGAGAGAGAGCGAGAGCGCGAGCGAGACCGAGCGAGACCGAGAGAGACCGAGAGAGAGCGAGAGAGAGACCGAGAGAGCAAGCGAGACCGAGACCGAGAGAGCGAGACCGAGAGAGCGAGACCGAGAGAGAGACCGAGAGAGAGAGAGCGAGAGAGAGCGAGCGAGAGAGAGAGCGAGCGAGCGAGACCGAGCGAGAGCGAGCGAGACCGAGCGAGAGAGACCGAGCGAGAGAGACCGAGCGAGAGAGACCGAGCGAGAGAGACCGAGCGAGAGAGACCGAGCGAGAGAGACCGAGCGAGAGAGACCGAGCGAGAGAGACCGAGCGAGAGCGCGAGACCGAGCGAGACCGAGAGAGCGAGAGAGAGAGTGCGAGAGAGAGCGAGACCGAAAGAGAGCGAGCGAGACCGAGCGAGAGAGCGAAAACGAGAGAGAGCGAGAGAGCGAGCGAGCGAGACCGAGCGAGAGCGAGCGAGAGACCGAGCGAGAGACCGAGCGAGAGAGCGAGACCGAGCGAGAGAGCGAGACCGAGCGAGAGAGCGAGACCGAGCGAGAGAGCGAGACCGAGCGAGAGAGCGAGACCGAGCGAGAGAGCGAGACCGAGCGAGAGAGCGAGACCGACAGAGAGCGAGACCGACAGAGAGCGAGACCGACAGAGAGCGAGACCGACAGAGAGCGAGACCGACAGAGAGCGAGCCCGACAGAGAGCGAGACCGACAGAGAGCGAGCCCGACAGAGAGCGAGCGAGACCGAGAGCGAGCGAGACCGAGAGCGAGCGAGACCGAGAGCGAGCGAGACCGAGAGCGAGCGAGACCGAGAGCGAGCGAGACCGAGAGCGAGACCGAGACCGAGAGCGAGACAGCGAGAGTGAGAGAGAGAGCGAGAGCGCGAGCGAGACCGAGCGAGACCGAGAGAGACCGAGAGAGAGCGAGAGAGAGACCGAGAGAGCAAGCGAGACCGAGACCGAGAGAGCGAGACCGAGAGAGCGAGACCGAGAGAGAGACCGAGAGAGAGAGAGCGAGAGAGAGCGAGCGAGAGAGAGAGCGAGCGAGCGAGACCGAGCGAGAGCGAGCGAGACCGAGCGAGACCGAGCGAGAGAGACCGAGCGAGAGAGACCGAGCGAGAGAGACGGAGCGAGAGAGACCGAGCGAGAGAGACCGAGCGAGAGAGACCGAGCGAGAGAGACCGAGCGAGAGAGACCGAGCGAGAGCGCGAGACCGAGCGAGACCGAGAGAGAGAGAGCGAGAGAGAGAGTGCGAGAGAGAGCGAGACCGAAAGAGAGCGAGCGAGACCGAGCGAGAGAGCGAAAACGAGAGAGAGCGAGAGAGCGAGCGAGCGAGACCGAGCGAGAGCGAGCGAGAGACCGAGCGAGAGACCGAGCGAGAGAGCGAGACCGAGCGAGAGAGCGAGACCGACAGAGAGCGAGACCGACAGAGAGCGAGACCGACAGAGAGCGAGACCGACAGAGAGCGAGACCGACAGAGAGCGAGACCGACAGAGAGCGAGACCGACAGAGAGCGAGCCCGACAGAAAGCGAGCGAGACCGAGAGCGAGCGAGACCGAGAGCGAGCGAGACCGAGAGCGAGCGAGACCGAGAGCGAGCGAGCGAGACCGAGCGAGACCGAGAGAGACCGAGAGAGACCGAGAGAGACCGAGAGAGACCGAGAGAGACCGAGAGAGACCGAGAGAGAGCGAGAGAGAGCGAGAGAGAGAGAGCGAGAGAGCAAGCGAGACCGAGAGAGCGAGACCGAGAGAGCGAGAGCGAGCGAGCGAGAGAGAGCGCGAGAGAGAGAGAGCGAGAGCGAGAGAGCGAGAGCGAGAGAGAGCGAGAGAGAGCGAGCGAGAGCGAGCGAGAGAGAGCGAGCGAGAGCGAGCGAGAGAGAGTGAGCGAGACCGAGCGAGACCGAGACCGAGAGAGCGAGACCGAGAGAGCGAGACCGAGACCGAGAGCGAGACCGAGAGCGAGACCGAGAGCGAGACCGAGAGCGAGACCGAGAGCGAGACCGAGAGCGAGACCGAGAGCGAGACCGAGAGCGAGACCGAGAGCGAGACCGAGACCGAGAGCGAGACCGAGAGCGAGACCGAGAGCGCGACAGAGAGAGAGATACAGAGAGAGACAGAGACCGGGAGAGGCATACAGAGACCGGGAGAGGCATACAGAGACCGGGAGAGGCATACAGAGACCGGGAGAGGCATACAGAGACCGGGAGAGGCAGACAGAGACCGGGAGAGGCAGACAGAGACCGGGAGAGGCAGACAGAGACCGGGAGAGGCAGACAGAGAGAGCGAGACCGAGAGAGAGCGAGACCGAGCGAGACCGAGAGAGAGAGAGCGAGAGAGAGCGAGACCGAAAGAGAGCGAGAGAGACCGAGAGAGAGCGAGAGAGAGCGAGAGAGAGCGAGAGAGCAAGCGAGACCGAGAGAGCGAGACCGAGAGAGCGAGAGCGAGAGAGAGCGAGAGAGAGAGAGCGAGAGCGAGAGAGCGAGCGAGAGAGAGCGAGAGAGAGCGAGCGAGAGCGAGCGAGAGAGAGAGAGCGAGCGAGAGCGAGCGAGAGCGAGAGAGAGTGAGCGAGACCGAGCGAGACCGAGACCGAGAGACCGAGACCGAGACCGAGCGAGACCGAGAGCGAGACCGAGAGCGAGACCGAGAGCGAGACCGAGAGCGAGACCGAGAGCGAGACCGAGAGCGAGACCGAGAGCGAGACCGAGAGCGAGACCGAGAGCGAGACCGAGACCGAGAGCGAGACCGAGAGCGAGACCGAGAGCGCGACAGAGAGAGAGATACAGAGAGAGACAGAGACCGGGAGAGGCATACAGAGACCGGGAGAGGCATACAGAGACCGGGAGAGGCATACAGAGACCGGGAGAGGCATACAGAGACCGGGAGAGGCAGACAGAGACCGGGAGAGGCAGACAGAGACCGGGAGAGGCAGACAGAGACCGGGAGAGGCAGACAGAGACCGGGAGAGGCAGACAGAGACCGGGAGAGGCAGACAGAGACCGGGAGAGGCAGACAGAGACCGGGAGAGGCAGACAGAGACCGGGAGAGGCAGACAGAGACCGGGAGAGGCAGACAGAGACCGGGAGAGGCAGACAGAGACCGGGAGAGGCAGACAGAGACCGGGAGAGGCAGACAGAGACCGGGAGAGGCAGACAGAGACCGGGAGAGGCAGACAGACACCGGGAGAGGCAGACAGACACCGGGAGAGGCAGACAGACACCGGGAGAGGCAGACAGACACCGGGAGAGGCAGACAGAGACCGGGAGAGGCAGACAGAGACCGGGAGAGGCAGACAGAGACCGGGAGAGGCAGACAGAGACCGGGAGAGGCAGACAGAGACCGGGAGAGGCAGACAGAGACCGGGAGAGGCATACAGAGACCGGGAGAGGCAGACAGAGACCGGGAGAGGCAGACAGAGACCGGGAGAGGCAGACAGAGACCGGGAGAGGCAGACAGAGACCGGGAGAGGCAGACAGTGACCGACAGAGACTGGGAGAGACAGACAGAGACCGGGAGAGACAGAGACCGGGAGAGACAGACAGAGACCGGGAGAGACAGACAGAGACCGGGAGAGGCAAACAGAGACAGACAGAGACCGGGAGAGGCAGACAGAGACAGACAGAGACCGGGAGAGGCAGACAGAGACTGACAGAGACCGGGAGAGGCAGACAGAGACCGGGAGAGAGAGACAGAGACCGGGAGAGAGAGACAGAGACCGGGAGAGAGAGACAGAGACCGGGAGAGAGAGACAGAGACCGGGAGAGAGAGACAGAGACCGGGAGAGAGAGAGACAGAGACCGGGAGAGAGAGAGACAGAGACCGGGAGAGAGAGAGACAGAGACCGGGAGAGAGAGAGACAGAGACCGGGAGAGAGAGACAGAGACCGGGAGAGAGAGACAAAGACCGGGAGAGAGACAAAGACCGGGAGAGAGAGACAAAGACCGGGAGAGAGAGACAGAGACCGGGAGAGAGACGGAGAGACCGGGAGAGAGACGGGGGCCAGAGGGGCCAGAGAGACGCTGAGCGAGGGAGATGAGGATAACGAGAGAGAAGGGAGAAAGAGACTGGTACTGAACTGTAAACAACAGCAGAATGCAAACTGGGGAGAGAAATATCCACTAACTCAATTTAGGAATAAAAAGTGATCTAACAGCCCGTTTCCCTGCAGCGCCAGCATCCTGAAGATTAGAGAAAAGGAAGAGAGTTAGTTCCAAATGGCGCCATATTCATTATATAGTGCACTACTTTTGACCAGAGCCCTTGGGGAACAGGGTGCCATTTGGAATGCAGACAGAGACACGTCGAGCTTCCCGAGACTCCTGCATCATACCACTTAATTCAATGAATACCCCTCGGGCATGCAGTCGTGAGACAGCCTCTATTGACTCATCAGGAAAACTGCTCGTCTTACCACAGCAGTCGTCTTCAGATCTCATGGCTGCAGAGAGAAGGAGAGGCAAAGGGAGGGCAGGGACACACACACAGTTCTGTGGCAGACAGCACACTACCTACTGTTTCACCAACAGAGCTGCACTGAATCAAACTTTAATTAGCTAACAAACATGTTTAACGTTACCAACTTTAAATGTATTAGTAATCACATCCAATAAAAGTGTCTCCAAAGAGCAAAGCGGTCACCCTGACCCTAAAGTATCTCTGGCCACCACCCTCTAGGGACTTCTAAAGGACCATACAGAGGAATAAACAGGGATGTATTCATTATGCCGATTCTGTTGCAAAACGTTTCGCAACAGAAATCATTTACTCCAAAAGGAAAACATTGTGCAACAAAAACTGGAATTTCTATTGGATAAATTCAGGGAGGTCAGTTTCGTTCTGTTTGCTCCCGTTTGGTTCTTGCATGATAAACGGTTTCCGTTGCAAGACATGATGAATACTCTCAGGAGTATTGTGACTCAGTGTCAGCCACCCGTTACAGGTACACAGAGGTATCAAGTATAAAGAGGGGACTTCTAAAGGACCATAGAGAGGTATGAATGAGTTACTGAAGGAGGATTCTCTTACAGTGACTCTGTGGCGACCACCCTCTGGGCCAGGCCGTAGAGGGTCTCGCTGGCTGTCAGGACCACAAGCTGGCTGAGGTGGGGGCTGGGCACCTTCTCCTTTCTGTCCTCCCCCGGACCACCGTGGACGGTGGAGCTGCCTTCCCCAAGAGAATCCTATAACAGGGGGACAGAGAGGGAGCGAGAGAGTCAGACCGACAGAGACAGGGACCAGTTAGCTGTGAAAGGGCAGCGATAGAGACAGAGGGATAGATGATCTGGCTGACAGACCAGGGAGACACAGTAGCTAGGTTTCCATCCAACTTTGCGAAAGATTTTCATGCAAATATTCTAAAATAAGAATAAAAACCATTTTTCCATCAGAGATGTGTTTCCGTCAAATAGACTTGTTGCACATAAAAGGCTGTGTGATGACATAATGCACATAAAAGGCTGTGTGATGACATAATGCACATAAAAGGCTGTGTGATGACATAATGCACATAAAAGGCTGTGTGATGACATAATGCACATAAAAGGCTGTGTGATGACATAATGCACATAAAAGGCTGTGTGATGACATAATGCACATAAAAGGCTGTGTGATGACATAATGCACATAAAAGGCTGTGTGATGACATAATGCACATAAAAGGCTGTGTGATGACATAATGCACATAAAAATGACTTTTGCGGTTAAATTCCCATGTACCGAATAAAAAAAATGTTTCCATCGCATTTTCAACTCTACTGATGGTTTTGTCACAAACTTGTGTTCTATAGAGAATGTGCCCACTCTGGTCGTGGTATTTGCGCTCTAGCCAACCTCTCGCAGATACAGTGTGGGTAGGCTACCTACATTGAGATTATTATGGACAAAAGAGCTAAATTATTTTTATTTGTTAAATGGCAGCCAAGCTTCAATCATCATGTCACCAGAATAAGACGTGATGTTACTGGAAAGGAGCATCAATCACATTGCACCTCCCTGTGAAATTCTTCATAACTTACTTCATCTGCAGCCTAATAAACTGCATGCTTACCAGAGTCTAGCGTATTTTGTATGTACATTGCATTCAGAAAATACTCTGACTTTTACGTTACAGTCTTATTCTAAAATGGATTAAACAATATCAATCTACACACACTACCCCACAATAACAGATCGAAAACAGGGTTTAGACATTTTTTCAAATGTATTAAAAATAAACAGAAAGACCTTATTTACATAAGTATTCAGACCCTTTAATATGAGACTCGAAATTGAGCTCAGGTGCATCCTGTTTCCATTGATCATCCTTGAGATGTTTCTCCAACTTGATTGGAGTCCACCTGTGGTAAATTCAATTGATTGGACATGATTTGGAAAGGCACACACCTGTCTATATAAGGTCCCACAGTTGACAGTATATGTCAGAGCAAAAACCAAGCCATGAGGTCGACGAAATTGTCCTACCAACGGGACATTAAAAACGGCAATATCTTGGGTTTCACTGAGTCGTGGCTGGACGACGACACGGATAATATACAGTTTGCTGGGTTTTCCATACATCAACTGGACAGAACAGCTACGTCCGGGAAGACGAGGGGTGGTGTAGTGTGTGTCTATTTGTAAACAACAGCTTGTGTGCAATGTCTAATATTAACGAAGTCTCGAGGTATTGCGCATGATACCTCAGGATAAGCTGTGGACTACACTATCTACCAAGAGAGTTTTCATCTGTATTTTTCATGGCAGTCTATTTACCACAACCGATACTGGCACTAAGACTGCACTCAGTGAGCTGCATAAAGCCATAAGCAAACAAGAAAATGCTCATCCAGAAGCGGTGCTTCTAGTGGCCGGGGACTTTAATGCAGGGAAACAAATCAGTTTTACCACCAGCATGTCATTTGCAACCAGAGAAAAATAAATAAACTCTAGATCACCTTTAGTCCACACAGAAAGACGGATACAAAGCTCTCCCTCCATTTGGAAAATCTGACCATAACTCTATCCTCCCGATTCCAGCTTACAAGCAAAAACTAAAGCAGGAAGTACCAGTGACTCGCTCAATACGGAAGTAACGAGGAAAGTACGCTACAGTTTTGTTAGCACAGACTATATGTTCCGGGATCCAATAGCATTGAGGAGTATACCACCTCAGTCACAGGCTTCAAGTGCATAAGTGCATCGACGACATCGTCCCCACAGTGACCGAACGTACATTTCCCAACCAGAAACCATGGATTACAGGCACCATCCTCACGAGCTAAAGGCTAGAGCTGCCACTTTCAAGGAGCAGGACACTAATCCGGACGCTTATAAGAAATCAAGCTTTCCCCTCAGATGAACCATAAAACAGGCAAAGCGTCAAAACAGGGCAAAAATTGAATCCTATTACACCGACTCTGACATTCGTCGGATGTGGCAGGGCTTGCAAACTATTACGGACTACAAAGTGAAACCCAGCCGCGAGCTGCCCTGTGACGTGAGCATACCAGACGAGCTAAATGCCGTTTATGCTCGCTCAGAGGAAAGCAACACTGAGGCGTGCATGAGAGCACCAGCTGTTCTATACAACTGTGTGATCACGCTCTCCGTAGTTGATGGGAGGAAGACCTTTAAACAGGTCAACATTCACAAGGCCGCGGGGCCAGACGGATTACTAGGACGTGTACTCAGAGCATGCGCTAACCACCTGGCAAGTTTCTTCAATGACATTTTCAACTTCTCCCTGATCAAGACTACAGCTCAGCGTTCAACACCATAGTGCCCACAAAGCTCATCACTAAGCTAAGGACCCTCGGACTAAACACCTCCCTGAAAGGAAACGTATAATATCTGTATATTGCAATTCTACCGGTAATTATAAAAAGTACAATGATTCATGTTATGCTTTAGCTTGGGATTAAGAATCGGTGGTAGACACTTGTAAGTGCATGAAGAGGTCAACTGTACAAAAATCAGATGTCTGTGTGTTGAAACTATACGTTCAGTTCCTGTTGATACGATGTTCCAGTCTTACTTCTGCTAGCACATGATAGCAATAGGAGGAAGAAGGATTGGGAAACTAACTGAAAATAACAATAAACTGAACTCCGCCTAGCAGAGCAACTATTAATTATGAGCTTATATGCTATTAAAGTTAAGAAACATCACCCTGGGCGGAGTGATCCTCAGTAGGGTATAAAAAGGGAAAACACCATATTTTGTACTGAGTGTGTTACTTTCAAATGACTGTAATTGTATACTCCGGGTTGCAATTCGGCTTGCGATCCTTATTAAACAAACTAACCTCTGATCAAAGAAGTTTCCTGTGGTCTCTTGTATAAACATAGGGCAGATTTCCCTTACAGCCCCCAGGTGGTAAGGGTAGATAACAACACATCCGTCATGCTGATCCTCAACACGGTCCCTGACTGTACTCCCTGTTCATCCACGAATGCGTGGCCAAGCATGACTCAAACTCCAAGTTTGCTGACGACACAACAGTGGTAGGCCTGATCGCCGACAAAGATGAGACAGCTTATAGGGAGGTCAGAGACCTGGCAGTGTGGTGCCACGACAACAACCTCTCCCTCCACGTGAGCAAGACAAAGGAGATGATCGTGGACTACAGGAAAAGGAGGGTCGAACAGGCCCCCATTATCATTGACGAGGCTGTAGTGGAGCAGATTGAGAACTTCAATTTCCTTGGTGTCCACATCAACAAACTGTCATGGTCAGAACACACCAAGAAAGTCGTGAGGAGGACACGACATTGCCTTTCCCTTCTCAAGACTGAAAATATATGGTATGGGTCCCCAGATCCTCAGAAAGTTCTACAGCTGCACCATCGAAAGCATCGTGACCGGTTGCATCACTGCCTGGTATGGCAACTGCTTGGCATCCAGCCATAAGGCACTACAGAGGGTAGTGCATACAACCCAGTACATCACTGGAGCCAAGCTTCCTGCCATCCAGGACCTATATACTAGGCGGTGTCAGAGGAAGGCCCAAATATATGTCAAAGACTCCAGTCACCCAAGTCATAGACTGCTCTCTGTGCTATCGCACGGCAAGTGGTACCAGAGCGCCAAGTCTAGGTCCAAAAGGCTCCTTAACAGCTTCTACCCCCAAGCTATAAAACTGCTGAACAATTAATCAAAATGGCCACCCGGGCTATTTACATCGACACACTTCTGCTACTCGCTGTTTACTATCTATGCATAGTCATTTTACCCCTACATACATGTACAAATTACGTCGACTAACCTGTACCCCTACACATTGACTTGTACCGGTACCCCCTGAATATAGCATGTTACTGTTATTTTATTGTGTTACTTAGATATTTTTGCTTTAGTTTATTTAGTAAATATTTTCTTATATATTAATATATTTATTGAACTGCATTGTTGGTTAAGGGCTTGTAAGTAGTCATTTCACGGTAAGGTCTACACCTGTTGTATTCGGCGTATGTGACAAATACACTTTGACTATATACTAGAGTTCTTTCTGACCCCATGGTCATATTGCCTTAATAAACAGATATAGGCAAGAAAGGTCAAGAAGTCAAGAAACATCTTTCTCACCTTTCTCCTTTTGATCCACTGGGACAGAAACTACCGCTCTCACTCAATCTCTGATGTATGCAATATTATGTAGTCTTATGGAAATCACTCGGCCTATTTTTAACAGTAGAAAGAAAGTAAGCTCTCAGCGGTATTCTAGAATAGTCTGTATTGATTCTGCTACCGTTTGACATGTTCCAGCACATTTCACTCTCACACACACTTATCTGGCTTTTCTTTATTTGCGAAATACAGAAGAAGTTCAGCCGGTCCCACGGGCCATATCCATTAAATCACAACGCAATATAATCCAAACAGTAGAAGTCATTAGAATTCTCTACAGAAGGCAGAAAAATCACAATATCTTTCATAAAAGGTCCATCTGGGCCTGACAATGGATCATGCAGCTTGTCAAGTCGTGTGTGTGTGTGTGTGTGTGTGTGTGTGTGTGTGTATGTATATATATCTGAAAAACAACAGAAGCAGAGCAGCAGGGCCAAATCAATAGCAATCACATGCAGTAGGTAATGACCAAGTGGAAAGCCATTAAACCTGACTCACTCACTCGTCTCACTGTCTCTCCAACAGTCCAGTAACTTTCCCCAAAAGTGCCATGTTTTCCAGCAATCCTGACTGCAGGATCCTGGATATTCTGCGTATTCCTTCCTGATTCAGAGAATATTCCAACCGGGATATCGCAAAAACCTGGGAATTTACTGGAATTTTGCAATTCTAATTATGAGAAACTGCTATCAAGTAGCAAGGCAAGCTCTATATGAACCAGTCTAAACATTGAAACATTCAAGAATTATGTAAAATGTGAAATTAAACCACATTCATTTCTCATAAATGGCTAAATGTAATTTAATTCATTGGTTAAGTAGCTAATTAGAAATTATGAATCATGCAAGGGCTTTTAATTGGTAGGAAATAGCCACTTTGGGGCCTACTAGAGACTAATTAATTACCAATAAAGAGTTCTGTGAGTAACCTTAGAAACCATTAATCAATGATAAGAGGGGCAGGTCTAAAGGATGTCAAAGAATCAGATCAAAGAATCAGAGAATGTTTGGGCATTCAACATGCAGCATTAAAACAGACTAGGATGTTCATATCACTGCAGAGGGAATATGACCATTCAGATGAAGTTCGGGGTTCGGTGAAGTTGCCCCTCGACGGTGATCTTATGTTTTGCATTTTTCCCACTAAATTAAGGTCGAACTGGGGGAGGGGAATCTGATCTTAGATCTGTAACCACAGTGTGTAGCTCCTCGTGGCAGCCACCTCTCGACATAACGAGATGTCAAAAACATTAAACTGATGCTTTGTAATGAGAATGGTAGAATGCTCTGTCACTTGCAATCTTCCCAGGGTTGTGAGTGAAATACCAGTTTGATAATGTCTTTGGATGCTAACTTTCCAAATCTCACCTACTCCTGTCTAGGGAACCATTAGATGATGCAAGTTATTCATTTGGGTGAGCAATACCTTCAAGGAGTAAAACCACGAAATGATGTTCAGTAAACTGCATTATGGGTCCTTTCTGCAGCATAAACATGATAAATGTCCTGCACTGGTGGAGTTTATCTAGAAAACCAATTAGCCCCACACTCTATTCTGAGTCTGAACATGACTCATGATGAAATAAGCCCTAAAGTAAAAGTAATTAAGAAACCGACAACTAGCCCAAACCTAGGCCCAAACCGTTTACCCTCTCTTTGCGGAACGCTAACAAGAAATATCGATTTGGTCTCAACTGAGACTTTTTGGCATTTGATTTTTTAAATCTTGTCAAGCTTTTCAAAGCTGTCTTGCTCTGGAAGCAAAGTAATCTATCAGTCCATCCCAACAGACCGATTAAAGCCATTAGGTCAAAGTTCAGGGCCTTCAGAAAGTATTCACACCACTTGACTTTTCTACATTTTGTTGTGTTACAGCCTGAATTTAAAAGGTATTAAATTAAGCTTTTTTTTTGGTAACTGGCCTATACACAATATCCCATGATGTCAAAGTGGAAATATTTTATTAAAAATGAAAAGCTGAAATGTTGTGACTCAATATGTATTTAACCCCTCTTATGACAAGCATAAATAAGTTCAGAAGTAAAACTGTGCTTAAAAAGTCACATAATAAGTTGCATGGACTCACTCTGTGCGCAATAATAGTGTTTAACATGATTTTTGAATGACTGCCTCATCATTGTACCCCCCACATACAATTATCTGTAAGGTCCTTCAGTCAGGCATTGCATTTCAAACACAGATTCAATCACAAAGCGGGGAGGTTTTCCAATGCCTTTCAAAGGAGGGCACATATTGGTAGAAATAAAAAAGCAGACATTGAATATATCCCTTTGAGCATGGTGAAGTTATTAATTACCACTTTGGATGGTGTATCAATACACCCAGTCACTACAAAGATACAGGCATCCTTCCTAACTCATTTTCCAGAGAGGAAGGAAACCACTCAGGGATTTCACCATGAGGCCAATGGTGACTTTAACACAGTTACAGAGTCTAAAGGCTGTGATAGGAGAAAACTGAGGATGGATCAACAACATTGTAGTTACTCCACAATATGACAGATTGAAAAGAAAGAAGCCTGTATAGAAAAAAATATTCCAAAACATGCTTCCTGTTTGTAATAAGTCACTGAAGTAATACTGCAAAGAATGTGGCAGAGCAATTCACTTTTAGTTCTGAATACAAAGTATTATGTTTGGAGCAAATCTAATACAACACATCACGGAGTACCACTCTCCATATCTCCAAGCATGGTGGTGCCTGCATGTTGCTATGGATATGCTTGTAATCTTTAAGGACTGGGGAGTTTTTCCGGATAGAAAAATAAACGGAATGGAGCTAAGCAAAGGCAAAATCCTAGAGGAAAACCTGGTTCAGTCTGCTTTCCACCTGACACTGCGAGATTAAGTTTAGCAGGACATTAACCTAAAACACAATGTCAAATCTACACTGGAGTTGCTTACCAAGAAGACAGTGAATGTTCCTGAGTTGCAGTCAAAGTTTTCACTTGAATATACTTGAAAATCTACGGCAAGACCTGAAAATGGTTTTGAAAAGAATAAATGGGCAACTGTTGCACAATCCAGGTGTGGACATTTCTGAGAAACTTACCCAGAAAGACTCACAGCTGCAATCGCTGCCCAAGGTGTTTCAGTCAAAAGTATTGACTCGGTTGTGAATACTTACGTAAATGAGATATTTATGTATTTCATTTAATAAAAACATGATTTCACTTTGTCATTATGGGGTATTGTGCGTAGGTGAATGAGAAAATTACAACTAAATATGGAATAAGTCAAGAGGCAGGAATACTTTCTGAAGGCATTGTATTTAAAAAACAACGACGTCTTCAAGATCAAATGTATTTACGGTGCATATACAAGGTTTCCTATTTACATCAACAAAAAGAGCACACTGTGTCCTTTTATTAACCATGCTTCACAGGCATAAACCATCACTTTAATCAAAGAGGAAAATAAAATGTTCCCCCTGAAGACTACAAAGAAAATCTGTTTCTCTTCACATTGCTCATAAATCCACATGGTTTCCTCCTGTGGATTTAACACGGTATGAACGTCCTGACGATCTCCATAAAAACAGAGAACAGTTTGCAACTCTTACCTTGTTTTAATTACAGTTTTTGATGGGAAAGATACAGAATATTTTTCCTAATGGTGGGCAGTTTTGGGATTCACACTGTAGCCCATGAATTAAAAAAAACGACCTGCAATCGTAAAGACTTGAGGTGAGTAAGTGACTCTTAAGTAAATCGTTTTTTTCATTTTGATATCCCAATCTTTGCTACAGTATAATACATGCTGTTGTCAATCCATTAAGTATGTATTAGTAATACATGACTATTACATGCTCAAAAAGACATGCATTAGCTGTTGAATAGATTAAACCACATTAACATAAACCGTCTTCCTGTGCCCTTTGGGCATCTTGAATATTTACAGTAACCGTAGGGCCTACACGGATAACACGACAGAAAACAATCTATCAAATCAAGAAGATACTTGTTGAGAAAACAGCTTGTATTAAAGGAATTCACATCTGGATACACACTAATCAGGTATACGCAGACTGAAATCTTATTTAGTTCTATTTACACAACAAAAACAAAAGATAATTGGATTAAAAGGTTTAGTCTTTTAGTTATTTGTTTTAATAAATGAAGGATTTTAAACTTCCCCACTTGATTGCGTTGTTCCTAAACCCACAGCAGTAAGTAATGATTCACATTAACATCATCATAGGTTCCTGGCCCCTCAGTAGACAAAACACTCCAGTTTCTGGAATTCAGAGTTTTATCAGGGAAACCCAGGCACAGAATGGCTGTGTCCCATGGAAGAGAACAAACGCCTTTCAATGTTCTGATCAGCCAAGTCTGAGACAAAAGGCCACATACTGTACAGCAGTGGTGCGTGGGTAACACCCCCGGAGAAGCCAAGCCAGGGGGGAAAATACATTTTACAACCTGTGTGTGACAATTGCTTTGTTTGCCGCTCTATAACCCGTTAGTTCATACGCCACTGTGATATATAAGGCCGACACAACGGGAAGACAAAACGCCCGTTAGTTCATACGCCGCTATGATATAAGGCCGACACAACGGGAAGACAAAAGCAACACAGCAGAATAAATTCAACCACAAACACGTTTCTTTCATCACAAAACCAGAGAGCAACATCTGTCTGGTATTGATTAGGAACTACAGAGTTACCGGAAGTCGAAGAAACCCAGAGCCGCCTCTGCTAGCATCATTTCAGCATCATTTCAGCATCATTTCAGCATCATCAAATCACCTCTGCTGAGACTAATAGTGACAACTAACGTCATTCCAGCATCATTTCAGCATCATCAAATCACCTCTGCTGAGACTAACAGTGACAACTAACGTCATTCCAGCATCATTTCAGCATCATCAAATCACCTCTGCTGAGACTAGTGACAACTAACGTCATTCCAGCATCATTTCAACATCATCAAATCACCTCTGCTGAGACTAATAGTGACAACTAACGTCATTCCAGCATCATTTCAGCATCATCAAATCACCTCTGCTGAGACTAATAGTGACAACAACATTCCAAAAAGGATTTAGTCTAATCAATGTAAGCCAAATATCATGTGGCTGTCCATGGGACTGATTGCCGTCTGTCTGGCTGTGTCTGTGTGTGTGTGTGTGTGTGTGTGGGAAAGTAGAAGAAAAATGTAGCCTGGCGGGTAGGAACGAATCCAGAGCCGACAAGGTAGAAATCTGTCAGTCTGCCTCTGAGCAAGGCAGTTAACCCCCAACAACAACTGCTCCCCAAGTGCCGATGGAGTGGATGTCGATTAAGGCAGTCCCCCGCAGCTCTCTGATTCAGTTGAATGCATTCAGTTGTAAAACTGACAAGGTATCCCTTTTCCCTTCTTGTAGAGGAACGCCAATACCACTCTCCTGTCTTTGATGTTGACAAAACGGTCTATGACTGTCATACAGTAGTCTACACGTTTTTTTGTTGTCCTAGACTAGGCTACCTGACTAAAAGGCCTGCTAACTAGCCTAAATTACTTTCATAGGCAACGATGAGCCAGCTAACTAGCGAGTTAACCTACTACTTCTAGCTAGATTTCGAACTCAGGCCAGGGTCACAATGTATGAATTCATGGTTGGCTATCTTCCTCCATGGCTAATAAAAGGGAAGATTTTAGGTAGCTACTGCAGCACAACGACACAACAAGATGCAACAATTCATGTTTTTTCTGTCAATGATGTTTTGCTTTTGATGTGATTGGTGTGAAGCCAAATCCCAACTGGCTTCCCTTGACACGTTGTTTTGGCACACCAGGACCATTCACAGTTGAGCTCACTCATTTTAGCTCCACGCTGATTGGTTATTCTTTCATAATTTATTGATCAAGAGGCCAAATACTGGCTAGCTTCCCTTGATATTGAATTCAATGCTCCGGGCGGCAAAAATGTCATACTCTTTTTGACTAGACAGCAAAGCAGGTTAACTGCCTTGCTCAAGGGCAGAACGGTAGATTTTCCACCTTGCCGGCTCAGGGATTTGAACCAGCGACCTTCGGTTACTGGTCCAATGCTGTGAAATGGCTAGGTTCTACATGGTCCCACAGAACAAATATATGGCCTTAAGTTTTTAGGGATCCTCCACTTCTCCCCATCCCTGAGACATTCTCCACATAGCCTGATACACTAATGGAATAAAACTGTCTCTTACCAGAAAACTGGGGGGGAAACAGACTTTCGTAGAGTTGGCTTCTGATATTTTGGCTCCCGAGTGGCGCAGTGGTCTAAGACACTGCATCTCAATGCTTGAGGCGTCACTACAGACACCTTGGTTCGCATCCAGGCTGTATCACAACCGGGCGTGATTGGGAGTCCCATAGGGCGGCGCACAATTGGCCCAGCGTCGTCTGGGTTTGGCCGGTGTAGGCCGTCATTGTAAATAAGAATTTTTCTTAACTGACTTTCCTCGTTAAATAAAGGTTAAATAAAAAAATATACTTATCCAGAGTAGTAGTTTCCATTGTGGCGAAATCCTACACAGACCCTTCATCTGCGCAGCCACGTCGGCAGTCAGGAAATGAAGATGGCCATTCTGGCTTTTTGTGAAAGGTCTCGGTTGGCGCGACAGTTTTGACAGTGTGTGCTACTCTTTGCAGAAGTCTTGTTTATTTTCAGCGTGCTTAGTTTGTAAAGTTTTTAAATCGATCGCCGGTGTTAACGCTCTAGGTCCAGTTTGGAATCTAATGGGACCGCTCCTGTCATTGATTGCATGGATTAGTAGCAACAGTGTTGAAATACTTTGACAATCAAACCAACAGTTGAATTGCACAGACAAACGAGCCTGAAGTCAACAGCTAAGACCCCCTCCTCTCTCACTCATTTCCCTCTCCATTGCTTTACACACTGCAGCAGACTTTCTCTTTTTTTGCACTGCGCACCCTTTGATGTTTTGTGTCGCTGGACTATTATTGCCCTGCCAGACTGGTTTGTGTTCAAAGGAACTCTCGGCCGTCTCCTCTGCTGATGTGTATCTGGTAGCAGTACTCCATCTATCCTACTCTCTTCCTTTCGGCAGGGTTAATACCTGCTTGGCGCCAGAACATACATCTTTCTTAATACAGCTACACAACTACTCTACTGTTTGAAAATGTCTATTTTGTCTGGATGAGGCTGTACATCTACTGTAGGGCCTTATGTACATTACATTACCTCTTTTGGCAACTATTGGTCTCGGCTTGATGTACTATGTTATTGGCCATAAGGAAGTTTACAGACCATATTATTATGGATATTTCTGTTTATTTCTCGAGGTACCAAGTCAACTTAATGTGCGTTATCCATGAGAGTGCACTCTTGTGGAGATTGGAGTAGCCTAAATGTTAAAGTAATTTGCCAGAGCAGTTATACTGTAGCGTCACTAAGTCTGCTACATATTAATTATAGTTGCTAATCTGTTTATCCAGACACATGCTAACACTGTGTTCCAATTCCACTTGCTGTTCTCTCAGAAGGCGTTCATTCAACTTGCATAAGCCTGTGCAATTACGCAAGATACACAATGGTTGAGATATGGTTTGGGTGATTAAAAAGGGTCATCTGAAATGTTTCTAAAGTCAGGGTGAATCCACAAAAGACAACCTGAGCTGAGGAAGAAAAGACAGAATATAAGTTTGGTGATTGTTGAATAAATATATAGGCTGAACCAATGTGTCAGTGCTTGGGAACGCTTTGCATCCATTCCATTATGACACAGACATGCGATTTATAGCTTCCATCAAAACGGAGCAGAGCATCCAAGAGGAGGGAAATGAAGATTCAATAAAGTGACAAACCAGTTGAAGAGCCCGGTGTCGGAATCCTATAACGGTAGCTAAAAACAGAGGCGCTCACAGCAAGAAGAGTTCAATATCTGAAAGCATAGCCTCTGAAGAATGAATCGCTTAAGTTCAACAGATGCTTAAAGAGACAAAATCACTCATTAGTGATGGACAAAAAATAGATCGTTACATATCACAATATTATTTTGGGCAATAATATATCAATACATAGCATTAGCTAGGTAGGTAGTGTTAGCTAGCGCTAGTCAGCTGTACAGTCGCCAAAACTCTGGCATTTGCACACACTTGGCATTCTCTCAACCAGCTTCAACTGGAATGCTTTCCAACAGTTCCCACATATGCTGCGCACTTGTTGGCTGCTTTTATTTCAATCTGCGGTCCAACTCATCCCAGACGATCTCAATTGGGTTGAGGTCGGGTGATTGTGGAGGTCAGGTGATCTGATGCAGCACTCCATCACTCTCCTTCGTCACATAGCCCTTACACAGCTTGGAGGTGTGTTGGGTCATTGTCCTGTTGAAAAACAAATTATAGACCCACTAAGCGTAAACCAGATGAGATGGCGTATCTCTGCAGAATGCTGCGGAGATCATCTGTTCACCTACTCTGCATCTCACAAAGACACGGCGGTTGGAACCAAAAATCGCAAATTTGAACTCAAAGGACAGATTTCCACCAGTCTAATGTCCATTGCTTGTGTTTCTTGGCCCGAGCAAGTCTCTTCTTCTTACTGGTGTCCTTTAGTAGTGGTTTCTTTGCAGACATTCGATAATGAAGGCCTGATTCACACAGTCTCCTCTGAACAGTTGATGTTGAGATGTGTCTGTTACTTTAACTCTGTGAAGCATTTATTTGGGCTGCAATTTATGAGGCTGGCAATTCTAATGAACTGCAACAGAGGTAACTCTGGGTCTTCCTTTCCTGTGGCGGTCCTCGTGAGAGCCAGTTTCATCATAGCGCTTGATGTTTTTTGCAACTGCACATGAAGAAATTTTCAAAGTTCTTGACATTTTCTGGTTTAATGATAATGATTGTAAACATTATGCAGAGAGAAAACAAGGGCATTAGGGAGAGAGGAACCAGACAACCCTAAGGGATAACTTTAATGTCACAGTGATACTGTCTCTTCTAGTACGCAGCCACTGATAAATGGTGCCTTAAGACAGACAGTGGCATCAAAAGCAATCTGCTTTTAAACAGTAGCTACAAAATAGTACACAGGAGAGTGTTATTGACGCAGACTGCCATCAGAAGGGGGTTCAGAGACCATCTTTGAACAGTCACTTACATGTCTTACATTTCAAGAGATCTAGAACAGTTACTATATTAAATGGATCAAATACGATGTATTATGTATACCATACGAGCCTTAGTCATTGTTCAGGTACAGTATATATTAACAAAAAAAAGGGGATACCTAGTCAGTTGTACAACTGAACGCATTCAACTGAAATGTGACTTCTGCATTTAACCCCTCTGAATCAGAGAGGTGCGGATGGCTGCCTTAATCAACATCCATGTCTTTGGCGCCTGGGGAACAGTTAGGTAATTGCCTGGCTCAGAATGACAAAACTTTACAGGCGCAGCGCTCCTCCCCGCCAGGCTACCTGCCACCGGAAGTAGCTTACTGTATGTTAAACGCTCAAATACATTACATAAAAGTATTGGTGTAAAATAAATAACTTTGAGATTGCACTTAATGCACCTTACAAACATGACTGTATTTGACCAACAAATTAGAAGGGGACCACCGGCTCTCCCAGAAGCTCGGCTGATGCGTAAAACCTGTGGACAAAAGGTGTGATGGTCCACACTCAAAAAGATTGCATAAAGCTTTCTTCATTTTTCAACCATAACAAAATCCAAAAATAAAGAGTGAAAGCTATGAGGGTAAGTTATTTCAAATGCAAGCTGAGTCACTCAGGGTTCCTGTTTTTTCAGGCCAGACCAATTAAACCAATACCTAATCCAATACTGCTTCACTTCCACTACAGAAACACTCATGTACTGACTCAATTGTATGTCACTGAATAAACTGAAAGTTCTCCAGAGCACTTTATTTAAAAAAAAATAAAAATGCACATCAGTGAAAAAAAAAAAAATCATATTCTGTCTATTGAATGTTCAGTTTTATCTGAGCACAAGTAATAAAAGGGCAAGAGGGAGGATGGTAGAGAGAAAAATGATAATGAATTTCATTGTGAACGCACCACACTTTAATTATATGTTGGTTGTCGAATCAAAGTGGTGCTCGAGGTAATGAATCATTTCAAGACAGACTGAATCTCAAGAGGAGGCCCATAGGTCTTTCACTGGGAGAATACACTTCAAGGGGTAGAACCTGTTTTGAATTATACCGATTTCATAGCAGCAGAACATTCAAGTCCATATCAATAACTCAAAGTAAGGAAGACACCACATTTGAAAGTGTCTGAGCAGTTTTTGACAAAGTTCCAGACAAATAACCACTTCTGACTGATATTTTGAGCAACCTTATAAAAAGCCTTTTTTTGAAAACCCATTCAACTCAACTGTAATGAGACACTGAAGTGGTGACGGGGGGGCTTTTCACACCATCCATGGATAAATTACTAATGCTGACAACATCTCCACACTAATTCACTGGTTAACCTGATTTCCCCTTACTGAGAACTGAGTAATCACAGCACCACTAACGCTGTTCTGATCAGGGTTGTTACGGCGACCGTATAACCACCACACCGCAGTCAACTTCCACATGACATCATGGTAACTAGGCTTCTCCAAGCTCTGACGTTCATTAGTAGACTACCAAAATTGCTAACTGCTTGGTAGCCAGCATTCTATTGTCCCTCTAATCACTCTAACATCCAATGCAAATGTTACCAAAAATCTAATCAAAACACTTCATGAGAGCCGATGAGCTCATGATGCGCAACATTTCTATAGGCTAATGCAATTGCGTGAGAAAACAGAGTTTGATGGCCTCTATTAAAAAGAGGATCCCATCAGCTTTCTATAGGCTAGATCTACTATATTTATCAACTTTCCCTATTTTTTTAAAAACCTTTATTTAACTAGGCAGGTCAGTTAAGAATACATTCCTATTTTCAATGACGACCTAGGAACAGTGTGTTAACTGCCTTGTTCAGAGGCAGAACGACAGATTTTTACCTTGCAACCTTGCAACCTTTACCTTGCAACCTTGCAACCTTTCGGTTACTAGTCCAATGCTCTAACCACTATAAACCACAGGAAAAGCATCCTCCATTCGTTTTTTAAATGCATAGGCGACCAGTATTCTTTTCCTATGCTCCTGTTGTGAAACAGGGGCATGATAATGGTCCATTCTAAATCAAAACTAATTTCACACGTATATTATTTAATATATGTAAAGACAACATTAAATTAAGAATGGGTGACAATATTAGCCTATCACTTGTGAAGGATGCATTTTCACGTGTGAATGCCGCCCAGTTTGTGTGCATTAGGCAGGAAAAAGTGCATACCTTTATTTTTTTACTTTCTCAAATCATAGTCGCACACCTCATGTAGCCTAGCCCATATCACAACTAAAGTGGCCAACTAATGACTTCAAGTTAAGCACATTCATTTCCAACTGGTGTACAGCCTGGCATACGTAGGCAGCGTGAGTTTCAGGTTTGGGGAAGATCATTTTCACCATACAAATGCACAAGTATAATAAAGCATCACATGCATAATCGCATTTAGGGTCACTTGAGAATGGTGTTTTTCTGCTAATTGATGGCATTTTGGAACATTCGCGCTAATAGCCTACTGCCGTGTGCACATTGCTGTGCTGATCATGTGAATAAATAGCCTAACAGTTTATCCACATTTTAAGCTAAACGTTCTGATCTGTTGCATCAGCCTCATTGCCTTGAAACGTTTGTTTGATGCGACTGGTTGTATTAATTTGGGATCTATCGCATCCCACAACTGTTCCAGACTATGTTTGGAATATTTATTTATCGCACAGAATAGGTCAACTTTTGTACCATGGGGGATAGTAGATTGACATAGGCTAGTGCTTTTGCTGGTCGTTAGGCTTACTCATCTTGTTGGCTGACAAAAAGAAGGCTAAATGTGGACAGTTCTTCCAACATCTTCAATATGCACCTGTTCTGTGAAGGGAGTAGTACACAGCATCGTACGAGATCTTCAGTTTCTTGGACATTTCTCGCATGGAATAGCCTTAATTTCTCAGAACAAGAAGTTTCAGAAGAAAGTACTTCATTTCTGGCCATTTTGAGCCTGTAATCGAACCCACAAATGCTGATGCTCCAGATACTCAACTAGTCTAAAGAAAGACCGTTTTATTGCTTCTTTAATCAGGACAACAGATTTCAGCTGTGCTAACATAATTGCAAAAAAGTATTCTAATGATCAATTAGCCTTTTAAAATTCTAAACTTGGATTAACAAACACAACGTGCCATTGGAACACAGGAATAATGGTTGCCGATAATGGGCCTCTGTACACCTAGATATTCCATGAAAAATCAACTGTTACTCTCCATGAGAACCCAAAATATAAGCTTTTTTTCTCCGATGTTTGTAAACATTGTAACACTGTATATCCTCATAGCATGGTTAAAACAATACTTTTGATATTATTGCATCCATAGCTTGGTCTATTAATCTGAGAATGGTTACATTTCTCCAGGTCCATCCCTCAGCTTTTTACCTAAACAGAGGTGGGGCGACCATTTTGTTATTGTTAAACAGTTGCATATTATGAAGATATCACCAACAAAAAGGAAAACAATAGGCCTATAGCAAATGGCATTCATTTTTCACATGTAAATAGCCCTTTTCAGTAGTTCTCAAAACAGAATTTATTTTTCAACTCAAATCAATGAGCCAAATAAGTCTACCATGACAGCAAAATAAACAACAGAGTAAATAAGTCCTTAGTTTTGGGGTCATGCTCAGGTAAAACAATTTGGCTAATCTATACTTCCGTAATTCCAAATCCTGTTCTTGAAGATCAAGGGGTATAACATTTATTGGAATGACTGGAATTCTGATAGACTTTAGTTTTTAATGTAAAGATATAATTTAATCGTATTATTATATGTAGTAGAAAGTATTTGGGTTAGAAGAAGCCTACACAACCAACCATAAAGTAAAATGTAACATCCATATGTGGCCAGATACGTAAACTTTAACACTGATTTATCCTGCAATAGATGCCGTTCAATTGGTAACATACATTTTTGTATTCTTCTAATGCCTTAAGGGGAAAGTAATCTAAAAGTAACAATGTAATCAGATTAAGTTACTGAGTTTGGGTAATCCAAAAGTTACGTTACGGATTACAAATTTGGACAGGTAACTAGTAACTGTAATGGATTACATTTAGAAAGTACCCTACCTAAATCTGCTTCAAATGCCTGGATTCATTTGGCTTTTCATCTAGTAAAATTTGCTGCACACTATTGAAGTAGAGAATCATATTTCGAGACCCATGTGTGTCTGACAAGAGCTGATAATCAGCTGAAAGGACACGCTGTACCAAAATGTATGGATGGTGGAAATCATCGCAATTAGATGTTGGCTTCTCAGTATGAATGAGTAGTATTGCTGTTATTTGTTGCCTACTGCATTCATTTATACTAAACAGT